>NW_024541009.1:0-12107 GCF_016647625.1 Suillus subalutaceus
AGCATCCTTCGAAAGTATCTAGATATAGCGTGACAAATGAGTCCAGTCCATGAAAATATGACACTTACCGAGATATTGTCTCATTGGAACGCTGAAATCTTTCACCAATATGCCTGATTGACAGGCCTGTGACAGCGGCATACAGGAAAATGGCGAGTTGCTCCTCTAGAGAGACAAACTTGGAGTCGGAATACCCAAGGGTACGGAGTTCTGATATGAGCTCTGCAAAGACATGGGCATGCACTCCAAGCTCACAACAATGCGCTCCGGATGACCAGTGAGTAATTCGACCACCCATGCTTCACCAGAAAGCGCTGATGTATGGGTAGGGTTGTGGGTCCCTTGGGTACATAGATGCTACAAGACTGCCGGAGGCATGGATGAGAATGCTGAGTAGAAGTACTACATACTGTATGATTTTATGATGAACCTGAGACCGGTTTTGAAGACGAAGCCCTGGAAAGACTTCGGGTAGGGACTCCATAGTACTATGAAGGATTCACGAGCCCAGGGATACAGTCGTCTAACCTAGGATTACATTCAAGCTCTGACTATATGCCGGGAGCATGCCGGTGCAACTCACATTGCGCCAGATGTGCAACATGGCAAATACGCCCCAACATCGAGTTGCCGAACTGGCTCTAAGTGCCCAAGCGCTGTTACAAGTAGAATGCCACACTCCAAGTAAGGTGCTAGTATAAAGTTAATGACCAGAGTCGTTGATCTCGATTTCAAGCAACGCAGCCGCGCAGGGTTATTCTACATAAGAACTGAGATGTTTTTCTGCCGAAAAGTGAAAATTACGAGGGGCATTAGCAAAATGTGTGAGTAGGTGTTATAATTACAGTACGTGATAGGCCAGGGCTTCAGATGGTAACGCACCCGATATGCCACTGAGACGGTACGAGTTCTCCAGGAGAGTCAACAGCAGCTACGCGAGTGGGAACATTGGCAGATGCGGCTCTTGCGGCTGCAGCTCCTCAGGACAAACATGGTATTGGAATTCCTATGGTGCCACCCGGCACCGGATCGAGGTCGTTGCTTGTATCCGATGGTTGTAGCAGTCCGGATGACTGGTGCCACAGCACCAGACAAAACAGCTGGAAAAAATGCTGCAACAAATACCCCACGACATTACGGTGTGCTCAAGCCTGATGAGTCATACTTGTAACTTACAAGAAGCACTTGCCAGCATCGTCAAGAAGCGGTGACCACAGGATTGAGAGTCACCCTGATATCTGGACACGAAAAACATAAGCGATTCCGCAAATTCTTACTACGACACTCGCCTTGAAATGGAATTCGTGTGAAAAAATTAAAATTGACGGTTCTTTGCAAGTCCTTTGGGTCAGGTTTGCAGTCCAATAAGGTGTATTCGTTGAGCCTAGTATCTACTACAGGAAGAAGTGTCTCTTGTGGTCAGAATGAGCAGGAGTAACTACCAGATTAGGAACGATAAGCGGCACGTGATTGCCGTGAAATTGTTGACAAAGTCGAATGGAGCTGGGACCACCGGGTACCCTTATCTCGACATCGGTCGCAGGGTGACCTCAACCTCCGAGAATCACAAAAGCATTCCTAACCAGTGACCTGTGCACGGCATTCAGCTCCGTGCCTGGAGACGGACGGTGACTCGGACCTATTGCGGCCGGTTTGCAGGGTCACCGACAACCTACGCATTTCGGTGATTTCTATGACGGCAGCCTATTTGGTAATGTCAGGTTTTGAGCAGCATGTCAGGCTATATAACTGTAGGCTGCTGGCTCAAAAATGAGCAAACAATCAGATCATGCTGTCTCAAGCCCTAGATAGCGGTCGTCGCATCAGCGGGCACATCATGACATTATTTTTGTTCACCAAGTCCGACTTGTTGACAGTTCTGATCCCTATCGTGCGCGTGCCCCTAATACATGTTACTTGTATGTTCCTTGACGTGACTTTGTGCATTAGACTTTGTCTACCCTCGCAGCTGCTCTCCCCATCCCAACGTAACTCGCATTCCAGACATTGTCGTATGGATGTGGCTGCAACCTCCTGAAACAACACGATATATATAACCAAATGCAAGATCCAGAGGAGGACCAGAAAAACAAACCTCATCGCCCTCTCCCTGCTGGTCGTATAACTGCACAAAATGCGGCTGATGTGCGCTGGCTGCTAGTGCCAGTCTGCCTGATATTTTCTGCGATGTATGGCAGCACGGTCCTCGCCTGTAGCGTTTGTCTAGAAGTCCTCAGTATCTGGTACAATGAGTTCGGTGGCGATAAGACTGGGCTTTCGAAGAACCTATTGACGGCTATCGCACATACAATTCTTGAACTGAGGGCGCAACGGTCGTGATTGGTACGTGGGCTGTGCCAAAGGTCATAAGCAAGCTTTGTTGTTGACTGGGATTTATTTTTCAATAACCAGGGTCCAGCATTGATAAAATTGGGGCACATGGAATTACCTTCAGCTCTGTAGTGTTTGCAACGACACTTCACGCACAAGATTTTAAAGATGAGGAGGGAGATCGGTTGACAGGAAGACACACTCTTGTCACTCTGTTCCCTACCTTTGCACGCATGTCCATGATGATTGGCGTTCCCCCTTTGGTCACTTTGCCTCAGCAGACTTTGGAAGCTGGATCCCACCTGTTCTGTTGCATTTATAATCTATGGGACGATTGTCGGGGCAAGATTCATGATTTATAGGACTGCGAATGCCCACAAACAATCGTGCAAACTGTACAGCGTTAGTGATCTCGAGTTTGGAAAAATTCTACCTACTGACTCATGGCTGTAGCTCTGGTTTACCCTTGTGCACTTACTCCCTGGCTATTGGCGATTTTTCTACGGCAACTTGAAATTGGAAGTCCAGTGCAAGTCGACACGGTAGCGATGTATTACGAAGGAAATACTTATAATAATAGGCTGTGGTATTTTTTTACTGCATTTCGAGGTCTTTGGGTGAAAGACACTTCTCTAAGACAAGAAGAGGCTTTACAAAAATGCTGTGTCCTCAAAAGTTGATACGGTTTCATTTATGTCAAATCATTACACGTCGATCTGTTTTCTTTGGCAAAATTGGAACTGAGAATTCCCAGGTACAGTCACGTGAACGAATTACCCTGACGCGTCTGCAACTTGGGGTCGGCCCATTAAAATTGAGAAATTGATGAGTTGACCGTCGCGTGAGAGGTTACCACCCACTTGGACCGGGTCTCAGTTTGACAACAACCTTTTCCAGTTAGGCCTTCGGCGACAGCTGCCACTTCCACTGGAGTCCCACTTGAGAACTTCATGGGTGAGCTTACTACTTTATCCACGAGGCTCTCCCCTCACGCTATGTAGCGCCCACAGCTCTCACAGCTCAGGCTCCAAGAGGGGATCGCTTAAACGGCTTATATCACCGACATTACGGGACGAGGCCTCGTCAGCGTCGTCATCTCCCAGACTGCTCGCGATGAGGGCTGACGCTATTAAAAGTTACGAACCGCAGTATCACAAGGGGAAGGGGTATACAGCAAGCCCGAAAAGATAAGGAGCGAGGGGAAGAAGCAAGAGCAAGTCCTAGTAGTGTCCTATATGCAACAGGGTGCACTGGAAAGTCTCAACCAGTTCTCAGACATATTTGGATCCTACAGGTCCTAATCATTCCAAAGCCCTGACAGCAGGGCACAACCGTAAACCCACTCCATCAGCAACAAGCCGGTGGTGAGCCCCGTGCAGCTCTCTAAGCGCTCTCGGCTCAGATGTGGCAAATCAGGGACGCAAGTTAGTCTCGCTAAGCTGCAACCCATCTCTTCCTAACCGTCCAGTTTTTGTGGAGCTACCTCCTCGAATTAGTTACGACCACCATAGCATCGTCCGCTGCCCCGAGAAGCCGCAATCAACTCCCTGATAGCAATGTAACATCCCGACTCACACGCAATCTTTGGGATACCCGACGGAAATGACTGCCTTGCGAGCGCGCGAAAACCGACCTCGTAGCTTCATTGCGCCATCTAGGATGCTCCCTCGCCACATCCTCGAATCTGGACGAGCACAAAAATCCTCAGGTGACTAGTTCCGAGCTGCATTTAGCCTTCGTCGTCAATATGATAATGCAGAGCTTGAAGCTCGTCTCGCTGAAGTTGAGAACGAACTACGGACGAAAAATATAAGCGCCTTCGAGCTGAGCGAGGTCTCAATGAGATTGAGGCAGAGGAAAAGGGCCCCGTTTTGTCGTTCCAGCTCTGTTTCAAGCGTTCCTGATGGTTTTCTGAGATTCACGGATAACCCCCCAAAGGTTCATGTTAGCTATGGAGTGCTTTATTCAAGTCAACGCTACGTAATTATGAAGGTCTTCGAGTGACTAGGGACTAAGTGGGGCATAATCATGTTGCAACAGTTATAACATGAGAACTAGACTTATGCGTCCACGATCAAGACATCTATCTCCTCGCCCTTTCCCTGTCTTCTCTGATGCGATTCATCATCTTGCCCCTTCTCGGCTGACATTAGATTTGAGACAGGTCCATTGAACCAGTGTACTCCTCCGTATACCGGGCAGTCAATACCAGAAAACAGCGAGGGACATGAAACCACCTAGGACGACCACTGTATAGTTCATCTCTTGCGCAGTAGTCTGTGGGGGTCGTGGGGAAGAAGAAAAACCATATTCATGAAGACCATCCATGACACAGCGATTGCTGCGACAGGAAAGCTCTGCAAGAGACATAAGTCTAAGATCACATCCATTGCTTTCTGACTCACAAATTTTCCCAAGATTAAATGGACCGGGCTTGAAATCATTCTTGAAAGCGAAACGGGTTGCGATTGGGGTGATGTAAGATATGTATGAAGAGGTGACTACGAGGGTAAATATTGCGTTGATGGCCTGTGTGCTCACGAACGCCAGAAGAACCGATCGCAAGAGTAAGCAAAGCATCGAGCCAAACAGTATTGACTGGCGTTCCTGTGTAGCTATTGATTCGGTAAAAATATCGCGAGAACGGTAGACCCGCCATCACGAGAAAACGCAAACGTCTGGCGGGAACCGACAAGCAGCACGCTCGATCCCATCATATATCTGTTCCTCTTTTAGAGCAGTAAGGGGAGCCTAATATCTGAAGAACACACTGTGCCACAATGACGAGAGACCAGAGGGCTAACGCTCCTTTTTGCCCAAAAGAGTTGTAGAATATCTGCGCCATAGGTTGACCGATCGGACTGCTCAAGATGCCTTCGAGGTCACTGCCCATGCAAAATACAAGGGAGACATTGATGCCTGGAAGCCATTAAATTCGTAACAATATATTCGACAACGTGACACGCACCCCAGCCAAGGGCTGCAGATATTGCAATGGAGCCGATCTGCTTGCATTAGCATTGTGGCTACAGTGTCTAGTGCTACTCACAATGGCCCATGGTATGGCGGTAGTGGCATTGGATGCCTCCTCACTCATGTGTACACCTTGAATCATAACCACCTGTTAGATTGTCAAACAAAATGGGAGCAACAAGGGATAAGCCAAACCTATCGTCCAGAGAGGCGCCAATAGACTTAATATGAACGCAAATCCAGATGGCCAGCCGTCCACTGACAAAAATTATGAGATGGAGATGACAATAGTACATGTCACATACAGTTAGTAAAGTCTCCGAGTGCGTAGCTGGCGCTGTTTCTGAATTCTGATGGCGTTGCGATTGGAAGCGCGATGATGACTATAAAGCAGAGGCTGCCTCAGGCAGTGAACCTGAAGAAACTAGTACAAGACGGAAATATAACACTACCACACATTTAGGAGGATTATAGTCTTTGAAGTCTTGCCAGGATTTGTGTTCCCGAGGCTCACAAGGACAGCATGGGATAACACCAACGCTGCAAATATACCACTGCAAGGGATCAGGGAAGCTGACACATCGACGAGACATAAAAACACTCGCTAGATCTGTCCATTGGTTGTCACGTATACTTGATTAGATGCGATACTAACTGCCGCTGTGATTGGATCGCGCATGCCCAATCTACTGAAGCTAGTTTCGTAACTCAATAAGCGAATTTTTCACGGCACATTGAGTTCTTCACCAAATGCTGCGATAGACGCGATCGTATTAGAATCTGCGTGATGGCATACATGTCAGTGAAACGAGTTTGAAAGGAAAGGTCATACTCACACCCAACTATCCACGAGAGAAAATTCCGACAACGAGGGGAGGCAAGTGAATAGGTCCAGTAATACAACTAGATACTTGTGAGAGGTCGTCTGTATCGGCGACAGGATGAAGGACATACTCCACCTGAGGTTGGTGCCGCAGATGCAAGCTCCGCCATGGCCAAACCGATACACATGATAAAAGCACAGGCAAACAGCCACTGTATAACGGAATGAGTACAAGATCCGATACTTTTAACATGTGAAGCCTTACACCCCAAACCATTGCAAGAGGACCACCGTTGGGCATGGCATTGAAGAGCACCGATCTGAACAAACATTGTATCAGCGAACAATTCGTCTCGGTAGAATAACGCATCATACGCAATGGATGGAAGGAGCCCCACGATGCTGCAACACCAAAGACCTGTGCAAGGACATTGCCAGCATGCCCAAGGCTCTGATGAGGACCCACCTCTAATGGAGGAACTCCCTGCGAAACTCTTGCTTATATCCCAACCTAGCAAGAACGCTTCGTCCCTGGTATGTTCTGAGTGTGAATTCGAACTTGGGGAAGCCATCATAACTGGCACTTGCAATATTCTTACGAATGAGGAGGTTCGGACTAGGAAGGAAAGGGACTCAGTCTTGGATCAAAAGACTAAGGGAGATTATTTGATGGGGAGAGAAATTAATACGTTGATTGCGACGGAGAATCAAAAGTACGTACGAGAGTGATGTCGAGAGTCATATGTTGAGTAATATACTGGCGAGGACACTCGAAAACCAGCGACAGATTGCAACTATCAAGCTGAATAAGATAGCGGACATAACCTTATCTGGCGCCGGTGAGATAGGTGCAAAGATGAAGCTCGGACATTACTTACAGTTCAATTTAAGGTAAGAACCAGACCTTAAAGAGGGTACGAGTTCATATAGAAGCTAGTGGCAGACATTTTGAGGCCCAGCGAACGTACAATCAAAAGAAGCGTGAGCGAGGGTAAGCGTGCAAAGATCGCTTCTGACAACGATTTCAGCAAACACAGTTACATCAGGCAGGAGAGAGAGTCACGCAGACAAGCTGAGTTCCTGGCGTGGTTGCAATCATAGCGATTGGGAGGAACGGAAGAACTTGAACCCATCCATGGTGTTGGGAAGCTGAAGCATTGAGTGTTTAAATTTTAGTATGGCTTCCTTCATTCAAGTCATGGGGTCGTGTACGATCTAGACTCACCTCATATAACCTCAGTAGAGAGCAGGGCGTGATCACTATTTGATAACACGTGGCGCATGAATATGGGTCCAGTGTCTTCATTTCAGATACGCTTGGATGTAATCTTCCGCGAATTGTAACGTAAGACTGAAGGTATGTAGCCCACCGGTGGGAGGGCTGCGTGATCAATAATGATTCGATCATACAATCGTGGTAAGTTGTTCCATGTCACATTGCATGTCAGCATACGATAGCGATACGAAGGGTAAATGTTGTTCCATACAGGTGATATCAAGGTATGATTGAAACCACGCTAGACCCATTCCTTCAGCTAGCGTCCTGACGTCCGACATTCCATCGACACAAGCTTCGCCCTTGACCTGGGCGTTAATATAGTGATCCAATGGGATGCTCGTATACTGCGCTGCGCGTCAGCCAAATGGGAGCAAGGAGGGGGCTTGGGATGAAGTTTTGCATTTGACGGACTTGAAAAAAAAAGTGCAAGACATACTTTTTGACGCCAAGGAACCTAGGGTTGAGAAAGGGTGGAGAAATAACACACTGGTAAAAAAAACAGACGCGGTTTTGGGTGAAGAAAGAAGAGGTGTTTTGCGAAGTCAAATAATCTCAAAAGTGTTTTGATGACAGTCCTCTGAATGGCGTCTGTTTAGGGCTGCTGCTACAAATCCGTACCTCTTTTGGATGTCAAATATCCCGAAAATTCTGCAAGTCGTGTTTGTCTCAAGTTTGTCTCCAACTAAAAAGTCGTTTCTGCAAGTGAATCTATTTTTGAGGAAATTCCCACAGTCACGATGGTGGGCGACAATTAGGGGTGTTGCCCAGGTAGTACCGGTACTGCTGCTTTATCACCAAAATTACTGAATCCAGACATGGTCATGTCGGAGCCACCATACCTGCCATATGTATCTAGCCCAAGCTCTCAATGTAAGCAATGTTAGGAAACTCAATTCCTACTGGTGACTGCTATATGACTGTAGTATGGCATTAGGCTAGGTACCGATATCATACATTGCTATGTACATAATCCATTTGAATTTCGTTCAGATTCATCAGACATTGCAATTGCATTTGGATATAATCATGTAATGCATTGAATTAGTGGTAGTACAAAGCAGTGAGGTACAACAGTTCCAAGCCTATGTATGCAAATGCAGGTAATTGAGAGCAGACAACAGAATGGGGAAATGAGTGATCTATGAGTAGGTCAGTAGTACAACACAGTAGCAAATGACAGTGAGAAAATGAAAGTACACATGGGGGTCTGCAAGCAATGCGAATGAGGAGAACATGTGATGATACATGAGGCAGGGGACAACTACTTCCTTGAACTTCTCTGTAGCTTGGCTTCTGCAGATGGGGCAGCCTTGCCACACTTTGGTTTAGAGACTTTGGTGCTCCCCTTCTTGGCCTTGCATTTACATTTGGTCTGGATGGGTTCAGACTCCTCATCCAACTCCAAGGACCCTGTTAGATCACTGGGGGTGGGTGACTCAACATGTGCAGGTGCTGGCGCAGATGGAGCTGGAACCTTGCAAGGAGAAACTTGCTTGGGAGTAGGAACCAGCCTAGGAGTAGGAACTGTCCTGTGAGCAGGAGGCGGCACTGGAGTTGATTTGTGAGAAGGCATTGGTTCAGAAGGACGAGCTGGAGGAGGGGAGGTGGTGAAAGGGAAGGTGGGGGAGAAGGATGATGTGCTGGAGCTGCCTTGGCTGCACAACAGGCCACCATTTGGGCATGGACTCATTCATCTGAGGTGCTGGAAATGTCGCTATCTCTACTAGAGATAGAGTTTCCATCATGGCCTTCCTCATTCTTAAATAATTTCCTTGAATCAATCATATTAGCATGACATCAAGAATATAAAAAAAACTTACATATTCCAAGCTTTGAGGATTTTGTCTTTCCTTTCTGGATTAGGGGAATCTTTGATGAGGTTGACAATGTTGTTGTAAAAGTCCCTATAGTTGAAATTGCTGTCGACTTCCAACCAAGCATTCTTGGTGCGAATACCAAAATGAACCTTTAAAAAATGAGCAACTCGTTGTAGAGACTTGAGTTTGAGCAGGCGCAGATTGGCCTATATTACACCTTTTCACAACTCATGACAATTGGCCTCCAATGCACAACTCGCATGCTCATCCATTATGCAACTTCGACTATGTCTCTAGCCATTCCACAAGTAACGCGCAGCTTTCCCGCAAAACGCGCCATAGGCGCGATACTTTCCCGCACAACACGCAGCATTCCCACACGTGCACCTTGCGCGCTTTCTTGCACTTAAGTGCCCCGCATCGCCTATCATCCAGGAACGTCCATCTATGTCCATCCACCTCATTGATATGTCATATCCTTGCCTCGTGGTTTGTAACAAGCATTGCAGCACTATTACATGTCACTACATATTCATAGCGCTTACTGCTCCTATCCCTTCCACTTCTGATGCGATTTCCCTAGTATAAGTTTGCTGACTTACTATTCATCATTATTACTCCCCTTTGCTGTACTTCCCTCACTATTGGGTTTTACTTTAAGTAGTAGTCACCACTTGGGCGCTTTGTGTTTCCAATGGTTATCGTTATCCGCCTATACTAGACTATTATCTCCACTCGCTATAACACTCACTTTGCACATCTGTTTCCTCATCCGGTATTCTCCCGCACAACACGCACCTTAGCACGCACTTTCTCATGCTCGTGCTTACCTTAGTGCGCTCTCTTGCGCCTTGCGCTCACTTCGCTTTTCTTCTCACGCTTTCGCGCATCCATCGCACTACAAGGGTCTTTTGTTTCATCTGGTTCTGTGTTCAGTAGCAGTCCCCTTAGGGTCGAACATTCTTGCATTCTGCGAGTATAGCAGCTAGGCAGAGCCAAGACTCACTTATACTGGTTGAGCATTTTAGATATTTCATATCAGCCCAGCCAGGTTGAGATCGCCTCATCGTGACTACAGAGAGAACTTGGGGAATCAAACCTGCAAGCAGCCATAGGCAATATGTGCTGCTTCTACTGTCATCATGTCATGAAGAGCAGCATTACATGTGCGTGTCACCCACATCTCCCCCCCATACACACTTGAGGGACTTGTAAAAATATGGCGCATAGTCTAAAGGAACATCAGCATAAAGCAACAATAATAAAAAATGCATACTCTTTCCAACAAATGACCTTCAAACATCCCTTCAAACATGTTGTCGTCATTGTAGTCTTTGCCCAGTAGATCCCCAGCCCATAGAAAGGCAGGAAGAGTGGAGGCAGTCATTCTAATCTTGCCGCTCTGAAGTTTTTCTGAGCCCTGTACAGCATTAGACTACCTTGAGTTGGAATAAATGAAAAAATACGCACTTATCAGCATCCTTTGAAAATTCTTTGAGCCCTGACTGGACAGAGAAATCAAGCAAGAATGGGGTGATTACTACCCAGGTGGGTACGTGAACCAGTGCCATCATATATAGCTAGCATTATTGGGGAGTGAACAAAGGCCGTGTAGTGACTGATTTGACTCTTCAGGCATGAGGTATTGTCAGGATGAGTATGAAATAGTAGCATCCATGATGGATGAAATCAGTACATAATATGCGCATACACTCACCTTCTTGATGATAAGGCTGAGTTCCGAGGCTTTCTGAGGATCACCGAGCAGAGGTTTCAAGCTCGGAGCAAGCTGGAGTAGACAAGTGTAGTTTCTCTTGTATTGATCTTGGATTTTGGGTGACCTGCAAGCCAGAAAAGATTTAGTTAATGGTAAGATTAGAAGTGAATTACATTTTTGAGAGTCGCTTGTCACGACTAGCACGGAGATCTTCATCTTCCGAGACATCACCATTCTCTGCAGTGTTGTGCTGCTGCAGAGAAAGACCTACAGTTATTGGTTGTTTTTGTCTTACAGAAGACATCAATGCAGCGCACTATACAACGTGATGCAGCAAGAAATTCCTCATGAGGAGTCTCAGGCTCCATATTCCTGGATTTAAACATTATTAGTGATTGCAACATCCAAAAAACTGATGATAAATCTACTTACGTCCCTTTGTCATCATCATCTGATGAACACCACCTTTTCTTTGGCCTGGTGACTTTCTTCGAGATCTTTTCGGAGGTACAACTACTACTGACTCAGATGAGCTAGACTGTTGGAAAGAAGACAATGAAATAGAGGTAGTGCATTTGTGACGGGCGAGGTGTAGGACAGACAAAAAATAAGAATCAGTGATAAAGATGCATGAATATCATCAATATTGACGCGCTTGTCCTTGTTTGGCTCCTATTAGATTGGGCTCTGCTGGAATTTTGTGAGTAGTGTATTAGGTTGACACGTACTAGGTATTGAAACTCTTAATCTACACCTACTTATATTCTAATGCCTCCCATAGTACTGCCCCCCTTTGGACCTGTCGACTGCAGTGACAAAGTTGACATTGGGTAATCACATTCATGGCTGTCGAAAATCTGCTCGTAGACTGGCTGACTTATCATCAAGTTTACGCTGACCCACCCAGGACCTGTGGCAAGTACTCCCTTCAAATCTGAGTCGCGTTGGTTTACTTATGTTAATCCTACAGACTCTAGTTATTTTTAAAAGATGTGTCCAGGTTCATGTATGTCGAGCCCAAGAAAGGTAGCTTGAACAGTCTAAAGTCGAATTCCTTGGGTTGATCGTGGAAAAGGCAGTGTCTATGGACCCTGTCAAGGTAGAAGGAGTATTGAAATGGCCTGTTCCCAAATGCGTAAAAGATATACAAGCATTCTGGGCTTTGCC
>NW_024541010.1:0-12070 GCF_016647625.1 Suillus subalutaceus
AATGGCTTGTGTCACTCTCAATGTCACCCTGCCGGTACCGGAGTTTGAAACTCAGACACACTATAGTGGCAACAGGGAGTCGACGCTGCAAATGCTCATGCATCATGAGACGCGAAAACCATGACTGATGGGTCGATAGAGGTGAGAATGAGGGGAGACAGAAATCTCGGACAATGGTGAGGGTGAAAGCTCGAGAAAGGAAAGACAAATAAGCTCGTATTGCGCGCATTCACAACAACATTGCAACAAGAACATTTATCGATGGTCACCTCAATATATAATTAAACGGAAAGAAGATCTGGAAGTGATATTTCTTCACGGATCTCAGCTCACTTGCAAGGATCCTAGCACTCGTTGCAAGCCCTTGCAGATACTAGATAGTAATCCTCGATTTTCAGTGCTTGTGATATCGTGGGAACCGTGCCAGTGGGCCGACTGAAAGCTCGACACCTTCAACAAGTATTTCTCTCCCCCCAGCTGGGCATCTCAATGATGACGAGAGTCTATATTACTCTGGCAACACACAATACATATTTTAGATTACTACATAGCCAGTACACCCCGTACCTTCTTCCTTAATGTCTAGCACCGAACGGACTTTGAAACCAGCTAGTGTGACGATATCGCGACTTTCCGTTACATTTGTGTGACTGCATGAGATGGGGTGTGCACAAACTGAATAGTATGGCATAATTTAATAGGCTCTTACAACAAGGAACTCGACACAAATAGACCTCGAGGTCAACTCTACGCGAAAATCACGTTTCCTTTGCTACGTTAAACCTACCTGCTTTCCGACATATGTTTCGAGATTTTATCTCTCAAAGCGCTCGCTGCGTGCATGGGTTGACTTGCGAGGTCGTATGGCTGTATTACTACATACTATGAATATGTACATCCTTTCCTAATTATTAACTTTACGTCCCTATTTCACTATCTCACAGTTTCACCTCGTGCAGAACACGAGCACTTAGTAACTTCCAGTCCTTATCTGTGCGTCCGATTGCTTAAACTCCATCCTTTGTCCTCCCATGCACATTCCATTTGTTTCTAAGTCCTTCCCCTTTGACCTTCATTTTGCATATAACACGACACGTATCGTCTCGGTCCGACCATTGTTCGGACCACCTAAGTATTAGGCTTGTCACATAAATACGGCATCCTCGATATTATCGAAGTCCCTTGAGAATTCTATCTCCATCTCAATCGACCATTTCCGTTCTCGCTGCCAGTGTGCCTGTTTGTAGCTCTGCAATGTCGAGCAACCAGGCGCGGATTAATGCTCTGCTAAGGAAGTCGCTTATTGGGGAACTTCTTGACACCCAATTTTACCTCTTCTCCGTTCGATCGAAGCGTCAGGGCAACGTTACCAACCTTCAGGCATTGTTTGCCAATGACGAAGCCCTCACAGTGGGTTCAGAGTATTTTAGTAGCTGTAAGCCATTTCGCAATTCTGTTACCACTCAGTCAAGTTCAGCAGACACTTTCAGTACTTTCCGAAACAACGCCCAATGATTCTACCGTGGTCGAATTTCAAGACTATCACGCTTGTGAGGCAGCGATATCTCTCGATGAATATGGCTACGCGTCCGATAGTGACCTTGATGAAGAGGAGGAGGAGACCGACGAAACTGTACAAGACAGTAAGTGGCTCCACCCATTTTGGCACAGTATATCCACCTTAGGTTGACCTTTTGAAGATGAAAAGTGTGCGGAAGTCTCTGCGGAGCGAGCATCTCGAACGGCATCGATCAAGGACTCTGCTACCAAAGGGGCGCAACGTATCATTCCAAGCCGCAGAGTCTTAGTAACAGATACTGCGTTCAAAACGTGCGGTTTAACAGCCTAGCGCTAGATTCTGTTGCTCATTGACTTTCCATAGCTGGCAGGCTTTATTAGACTATCTGTACACTGACGAGATCGTTTTTGCACCTTTGCGATCACAAGCCAGCAAGTCAGTAAGATGTCGCAGCCTCGGTGAGGCCCCACCATGCTCACCGAAGTCTATGTATCGCCTGGCATGCAAGGTGTGTCTCGTGTAACCTTTGATAATCCACGTGAACTCATACTCGGGACTGTACCAGATAAAACACGATAAATTACAGGCCAAAGCGCTTGCTGCGATACGCTCCAGTCTAACTGAGCACAATGTCCTACAGGAACTCTCTTCGTCTCTGACATCCAAGTTAGTTGATCATACATTTGTGCTACCATCGGGATGTTGACATGTCTTCTAAAGGTTTCCCGCCATTCTTGAGATGGAAGTCGAGATTTGTTCCAGAACATCGTTACTCCCACTATCATGAAAGACTTTCCGACACTTATTCAGAAGATCGCTAGCGCTAACCTCCCGCACGGGGCTGACATCCTGACCAAACTCCACGAGAAAATGTTAAGGCACCACTACCACTACCCTAGAATTTCGTCGCCTGCGTCTGCACCTGCGCCTGCACCTGCGCCTGCACCTGCACCTACGCCTGCACCTACGCCTGCACCTGCACCTGAAAAGTGCTCTCCGCCAAGTGGTCCATTCAAATTCAACTGGGAAGAACCACCAAAACCGGTAACGGTGTCGTGGAAATAAATACACTGTAGCCACATTAATTATGTAGGTTCCTGCAGCATAACAAGGAACTTGTTTTCGTCTGATGGGCCGGAGTCACTGGCACTAATCTGGAGAGCCAGCTAGATTGGCACGTGTCATGAGCAGATAAGATAGATAGTTTACGAGTCTGACTTAGTTCGTAGTTGAGCCATCCAGTTAACTTGGGCACTTACAAAATATTCATAGATATTAATAAGACAGCTTATTAACGAAACTCTTGAATGGATTCCCCAGACATCCACGTCCTCGCAGAGGCATCCGTTCCTTCTCCGCGTGTAAAACCTGCTCCACAAACCTCTTCTATCCATACGCAATTCTCCTATTCCCCTAGTGACGACGGAACAGACGAGAATCTCCTTATTCTTCTGCACGGGCTCGGTGAGCGCGGCGTCATACCACTTAGCTAGAGCAACTAATCCGAACCAAGTCATCGGTGAACAGGTGATACTAATGTCCCCTTCGCGCGCCTGGGAGATCACTCAAGCTTCCGCAAACAGCCACCCTCGCGCTCCGCGCACCTGATCTGTACGTGTCTGTTCGATCATCCTGGTTGTGTGTGTATCGAACTTGACAATGTACTAGCGTCCCGTTCCTGTACGAACAGGCTTTTCAGTGGTATCCTTCCTTCGACCAGCTCGGTGATCTCATCGAACGGCCAGACCCCAGTCCCGCACTCAATCTTCTGAAGAATGTCCTCAGTTATCTGACGAGTGAATGTGGATGGCCTCCACATCGCATCCACTTGTTCGGATTCGCGCAGGGCGGAAGCGTTTGCAGCCGAAGCATGTCTGCGGTGGTGGCGTCGGGAGCTAGAACTTTCATCACAGTCGCGCATGACCAGCAAAGAGACCCCGGTGCGACCCTTGGGTTCGCTCGTCACGATTTCTGGCCCGCTGCTCTCATACCCAACGCTCTCGAAACCATGCGAGACACCTGTTCTTGTTTTTCACCGCCCACGTGAGCTCAAGAATGGGGCGCTAGATGCATTCAGGAAGGGTTTCTCTCGGGTGAAGGATGTGGAGCGTGCGGGTGAGGGTATGCCACGCGCAAGCTTGAGGGAGGAATGGCAGCCAATCTTGGAGTTCTGGAGTGAGGTGCTCGGTTGGCGTCCTGCAGACGGTCTGTATGAAGTCACGACAGGAACGTCGAGTTGAGAACAAGCAATTTTCGTATATCGCTTTTTAAATATTGAAAACTGACAGAAAACAACCTTTACATTGCTTTGGGAAAGGTAACGGGGATGTGGACATGGCGCAGGTGCAGCCATGTGATGAATATGTTGTGATTTTTAATATACTGATCGTACTGAGTCGGTACATTGAGTGGGGCATGCCAGTGAGCGTCATCAACGAGCTCTGACAAATAACCGTTGAAGCTCGAAGTTCTGAATGTTCGACTGCAGTGAGCACTTGGAACTTATTGTGGCTAGTTTCTGGAGACACAATCCTACCGAGGCACCCGAGTACTGGCTGGCATATCCTCGAACCCCCAAAGGAAATAGAAAAGGGTTCACAGAAGGGCCTCAAATTTAGTGCCTGAGCGCTGAGCCTTTATCGTTTATTGTTCGGGTCAGTCCGACTCCGACTCAGTGCAAGGCGGTCAGCTGTAGTGTTGCTCCTAGTATGTAAAATGTATTTATTTTCTTCGAACATGTACTGCCATCAGACCCAGGAGCCCGGTGGAAGAAGCCAATGTATGCTTACAAGCAATGCAGAAGGTCCGAAGGAAAAAAAAATGCGTATTGCTGGTAAAGTTCTAATGAAGCTTGCTGTTAGTGACCGTTACAGTGTGCAGACTCAAGCATATGCACCGCGCAGACACCTGTACAACTATGTAATGGATATATGATCATTTGTGATCCTTGATATACTGGTCGTACGCTGCATGAGCGTCATCAATGAGGTCGAGCAAAAGCTTCCCTTCCCGATTGTCCAGGTCGCCCGTTGACTCGTTGTCCCCATACATGAAGTGCGTGCTCTTCTTTCTGATATTCTCCTCGAGAAACTCAGACCAGGCCTTCCACACTCTCGGCTCGATGGGGACAATCTCCTTGAGGATCTGCTTAGGTGGCGTGCCAGACTCCAACAGAGCGCTAGGCACGCCAGAACGGCAGCAGATGCTCTAGAACTGGCTTCGTACGTTTTCACCTCTGGAGTATTCAGTAGGGTGATGAGGGCACTTGACTGCACATCATCTTCCTTTGCTGATAAATATAGGTTGCATCCTCCAGACACTAGGAGCGATAACAGGAACATGAGTTGTCCTGGTAGTGACCCGAAAGGCATGAAGACGAGCTGCAGGGTAACTTGCGACAACGCTATGAACGCACAGGGAAGGAGGGTGTAACCCCCTCCTTTGAGCTTCAGTCGCAGTTTTCCCTTGGTCACAGCGTTTACGTCCTCCTCGTTTCCCCTCAATATCACGATGCGATTATCCGACAGTAGCATGCCGTCTCCAGGTGGAACTCCATCTGCCGGTTTGAGCCGTTCAAGGGTGATCTTCGCGGTGCACATGATAAAAGAAGTGATTCCAGAGGAGACGATCCCAAGCAGAATCATCTTGAAGGACAACCAGTCATCAACACTGGCACAAATGGCGCAAGCTACGATGCTAGTGGCGCTAGCGATTATGGGCAATGAGGAGTGAAGAGAACTTCTTGGGGGCAGCGTGTTATTTCCCGTCAGCACTTTCTTCTTGAGGTCCACGATTATCAATTGCATTGGCGTCGGGCTTCTTCTCTCACCCACGACCACTGGCTTGCACTCATTTCCCCTCCACTTGCTGTTATTAAGCACATACGCGAGATGACGAGTATGCTGCATGACCGTTCCTGATCGCGATGCTATGTATTTGGGCCCTTTCTTGCCATCCAGGCCGAGGGAAAGCGAGAGTCTCTCTGAATACGATGAGACAGAACCCTGCAACAATGTTCTAACCAGCTCCCACACAATTGCATGGCATCCAGGTGCGTTGTACCATCCGTGCCATATACGACCATACAGTGGTTGTAATGCAAGCGCCGATAGGGCTGCTTTGCCACCGAAAAAAATTGCTATTCCGGACGCGAAATCGAGGTGAAATGCGACCACGATAATCGAGAGGAAGCAGAGGCACCGGTGAGAAAACTGAGAGGCGATTCAAAGGGCATGATATCATTGTAGGAAGGGAAATGGTTAGCCCTCTATTTTTTAAGTATTTCTTGTATGACTCAGAGGACCCTGAGTGACCATCATAATGGACACCCACACAGGTTTGAGATAAGGTAGATGCACGGAACTTCAGCCTCGCCGAAGACCTCCAACCAAAAGTACCTGGGCGCCACGACTCATGAGCCGAACTAGTGGGGTCAGTGTAACACCTTCTTCAGGACCTGCACCTGGCAAGTCTTCGACGTTGAAGATATATCAAGAGTGCTGTGGTCAGTCCTTGGTCAAGGCTGTGATCTGTTTAGGCAACGACCAATGACACTTCCCCACAGGAATCACTCTTGCTGTTTAAGATAACGCAATCCTTTATAATCGATGCACATGAGGCTATGTCAATACCGTACAAAATCTTTTAAGTACTGGAATTTGTTACTGGAACCACGGCGTATATCTGATGTACTTGTTACTCCAGGTAAATTAGTCCACATCCACTAAATCAAAATATGCTTCGGGCAATAGATAACAGCTGACGGTTATGACATAGGTCAACTTCAAGCGTCCGCCTCAGAGACCCGAACCTGTCCTTTCGGATGTCGGACCTCAATCGGCTTGTCTGGCATCGTCTCAAACACGAAATCAACCCGGCTATGCTTGCATGACATTCATTCGAGGGAGTTTTTGAATGATAGAACACGACAGGACACCCAGTGGACCCAACCACAGTCCGATGTGCAGCTGAGAATAGGGGGCGGTGGAATTCCTCTGTGGGAATCTGTGGTTGTTGGTTCCCGTAGAAGTATGGGAGAGAGACAACGAACGAGAAGAAGACGGTGAACGAGGAGGAGACAGCGCAAAAGGAAGAATAGGATTAGATTGGGGAGAAGTAGGGGAAGGTAGCGCAAGAGATAGTCGATCGGCTTGGCTACTGGATAGGGTGGAAGTAGGGGAAGACACAAGAGGGGCGCCGTAGACAGTTCGACGGTAAAGTAGTGAAGTGTCGACATACCGGTATAGGTCGTCATTTGTCAGGAGGTGTATCCAAGGACGGTGTTGTTCGATTCCAATGAGAAGGACCGTTACTTGGCCATGTGGGCTTCGCGAGTAAACGCAGCTGCACTGCACGCTATCTGAAAGCTCAATCCGAGTGTCGGTATCAAGAACTTGGTAGCCACTCCCCTGACCCACATCATGGCGGCCTCCTGGCTTAGGGCATACATAGTAACCGCAGTGCTCCCAAACGGGATCTGTAGACTGAAAAGTGAAGAATTGTCGACGATTAATGGTTGGTAGTATATGGTGGTCGACCACAATACGTATTTTACGCGGAGCAAGGCCTTCGAGATCTGCGGGGTCGAGTTTCCGAAGCTTTGTGGGCGAAGTCCGAAGGTAACCATCGCAATCAGATCTTTCTTTCAAGTAGATCCCGTAGGGAAACTCCTGTTTTTCCCCTTCGCATTTCAGGACGGCAAGCCACGTATCTCCAACGTCTCGCTTCATAGGAAGGGTGATATGAATGCCGTCATTCAAGATGGAATAACCACGCGGCAGGTCACGAAGTAGGCTGCGATTCCCCACAATGCGAAGAACTGTTGATAAAATGGGAATGATCCATGGCGACAACCGGAGAATCCCACGAGAAAACGTCAGGCGCAGATGCCAACAATCCGCGATCTCTGACAGAATTGGGATGTTTCAGTGAATCGTGCCAGGCGAAAATGGTTTGATCATCCGATGATTTCATGATCTCGAGCTGCAGGCGCCTGAAAGCCTTCTCTCCTTCTCCGTAAATGATAGGCATGTGAATGCCAAATAACCCCATCAGAGAATAAGCTCTGTCTTCTATTTTCTGTGTCTTTCGTCTTGCAGCCCATGACATCTTCTCCGCGATACTGGGATTGCATGGGTTACCCAGCAGAATATCTTGGCGGATGTGGGTGATTTTATTCAGGATAGGCGCAAATGTCGCCTTGCTCCCGATCTTAATCCAGTCCTTGTTAAAGAAATAGACATTATCTGGAGCGATTAGCTCTTGTAAGGTCCATCCTCTTTGGAACCAATCAGCGTGTTCGAAACCAAATTGGAGGTTCCTATCGTCACCGACATCGTGCAAGTAAACGTAGCACACAGCGGAGTCCTGATACCATGCGTACATGGAATTGATCGCTTCTGATAACTCGGCACTGCTGGTTTTGTCAATGCAGCAAGTGTCAATCCAGATATACTCAAGACCAGCTCGAGAGGCATGATCGCACGCTCCTCGGAATTTCCCAAAGCCTTTTTTGCTTTGAACGTTGGGAGGGAAAGTGGATTCCTTGAAGTGGATTGATGGTAAATGCCAGTAAGCAGAAGCTCGAACGAAATGACATACGGCATAATTATTGTGAGGGCCTTCACTAGGAGGAAGTTGCATGCGTTGCAAGTCTTGGAAAGATATTTCTTCATGGTCGGCGAGCCATCGGTGAGATAAGACGGCATAAGGTCGCGCACCCGTGGGCGTTTCTAATACTAATTTCGTGGTATGTAGCAGTCGCATTGTCCGTTCTGCTGCGTGGTTAATTCCAAACCCTTGACTTGGAGTTGCAGTCAATGGGGAAATTTACTGCCAGACGGATAATAATGGACAAAGGGCACGAAGGAAGATCGGTATGGAACAACGAAAACGACTGCTACTAAAGAACATTTCTCAGCGTCTATCAGCATCAGAAAAAAATCAATCGATAAGGTCACAGTGCCTTCAAGGTTCGGATGGGCCGTGCTTATTTTCGTACGGCAAGATCCAGTTATTTTACCATCGTTATGAAAAACGAGGCTGCATTGCCATATGACGGTGTGGACCTAGTAGGGGGAGAATCTGTTCAATTTAGTACCGTGATCTGCCTTCTTTATTTGACTTTCCTTGATTGATGTGCCAATGTCGTCAAACAAGACAATGGCATGGAATCTTTATAAAGTTTTCTGCAAGCACTTGGTCATTGATGACACAAGCTTTACGAGAATTTCGTCAATAAGTACGTACCATCACAGGATAACAAGTCTGGATTTGAAGCAAGTAGGTACCAACAGAGTCCAAACACAACACTGTGCAGAGTCAGGGTCTTTCGTCCCTGACATGTCGTATAGTCGTGCCACGTGCGTACTACTTAGTTGGCAGCGAGATTCGTTCGAGTCGAGGGTTGCCAACCTTACCATAAAGTTAGACCTGAGCAACCAGAGACCACTTCGCGGGCTGCCGCTCCCACTACTAGTGAATTGGAGGCAATGAATTAAATTTGTTAGGACAAACCATATGCGTAATGTACGGTAGACTTGAGGTTCACCGGCATCGTTAGATTGCGTGCAGACATTTAGCAGTGCATTTCCAGAACAGGTAGTAACTGTGCAAGAGACAAACTCAAATGCGGTCTGCACTTCAAGTTGAGGGACGTCAACTGAATTGCCGTTTGGCATCGCGAAAAAAAGTACAAATCCTTATCAGACACTTCCAATATTATCAGGTATCAAGCTTGCAAGCCTTGAGCTTGTAAAGATCGATAATAACCTACATGCACATTGCATAGTGACGTTGTTTTCGTTACACAATCAGTCCAAGCTTGGTACAACAACAAAAAATACGGACCCCTGAGTATCACTAAACTTCATCAGGCAACACCGCATGACCTTTTCCATTGTGCAACCAGTGGGGACAGAATTTGACCGATAATTGATCTCCTAATACATCTCCCTGTGACTGCCTCCAAATTTTCTGCTCTCATCTGTGTGTATCGACCCACGCAAGCGCCCAAGCGCCATTTCCTGCCTTCGTTCCCCGAAGCATCTTCCGCTGTCCAATTTGTTCCCAGTGACAGCGGGTAGGTTGCGTGTCTGCGCGATCTAGAGAAAACAAAACAAAAATCAGCGATGGAGATATATCACAATGCACTGACCAATCCTGTATGTGGCTCATACACGCAGAGCGGATACTACTGTGACTCCTCAGCTCTCGCTCTCTTCCTCTCCGTGCCCACACAGTGACATGACGTGGTGGACGCAATGCCAATGATAGGTGGCATGTCGTGCATGATATGTTGTAGAAACTTGTCTTTTGTCATTATAATATATGGCCGACTCGGACAGGTGAGATGTATCTATTTTCTTCGAGCATGTACAACCATCAGTCCACAACCCCGGCAGAAGAAGCCAGCGTATGCTACGCTTACAAGCAACGCATGCAGATCTAGGTCCGAACGAGCATATCGCGTATAAGCTGATGGCTTAGCAAAGCGAGTCAGAACTCAGTGAGTGAAACAAACGCCATATTCAGCAAGTCAGAAGACTCAGAACTAAACTCTGTAAGTATGTACAAGTGCTAGTGCATACAGACTACAAAAGAATAACATACCTCAGCGAGAGTGAAACAAACGCTGAGGCAAAGCGAACCGCTACTAATATCGAACGTCACCAGCAACTTGCATCCGAGTCATGTAGAACCTCAAACGCAGTTGTCACATAATCGTGTGGCTGAGTGATGAAGGTGAATCACTATACAGTACCAGGAAGCAAGAATAATAGAATACAACTATTCAACGTCCACCGTAATCCTGAATATACTGATCGTACGCTGCATGAGCATCACCGATGAGCTCGGTCAAAAGCTGCTTTTCCTGATCGCTCAGATCGTTTCTAAGCCAATATCTGAATCCCTCGCTCCTGCTAGTATATTCTCCACGAGGATTTCAGACAAGGCCTCCCACGGTCTTGGCCCGATGGGGACAATCTGCTGGAGGACTTGCGTAGCTGGCATGCTAGACTTCCAACAGAGTGCTAGGCACGCCAGAACGGCAGCGGTTGTTCTAGAATTGGTTTGGTACGTTTTCACCTCCGGAGTATTCAGTAGGGTAATGAGGGCACTTGACTGCACATCATCTTCCTTTGCTGATAGATATAGGTTGCATCCCCCGGACACTAGGAGCGATAACAGGAACATGAGTTGTCCTGTTGGCGATCCGGAAGGCATGTAGATGAGCTGTAGGGTAACTTGCAACAACGCTATGGACGCGCAGAAAAGGAGGGTGTAACCCCCTCCTTTGATTTTCAGTCGCAGTTTTCCCTTGGTCACAGCGTTTACGTCCTCCTCGTTTCCTCTCAATATCACGATGCGATTATCCGACAGTAGCATGCCGTCTCCAGGTGGAACTCCATCTGCCGGCTGGAGCCGTTCAAGGGTGACGCTCCCGGTGGACATGATGAAAGAAGTGATTCCAGAGGAGATCATCCCGAGCAGAATCATCACGAAGGACGACCAGTCCTCAACATGGGCACAAGTGGCACAAGCTCCGATGCTTGCAATACTAGCGATTATGGGCAATGAGGAGTAACGAGAACTTCTTGGGGGCAGTGTGTCATCTCCCGTCAGCACTGTGTTCTTGAAGTCCATGATTATCAATTGCATTGGCGTCGGGCTATGCCTCTGACCCACGTCCACTGGCTCGCACCCCATGCTCCTACAGTCGCTCTTATCAAGCACGTACGCAAGATGGCGAGTATGTTGCATGACCGTTCCCGAATGTGATGCAATGTATTTGGGCCCTTTCTTGCCATCTAGGCCGAGAGAAAGCGTGAGTCTCTCTGAATACGATGAGAAGGGACCCCGCAACAATGTTCTAACCATCTCCCACGCAATTGTGTGGCATCCCGGTGTGTTACCATCCATGCCATATGCCAGTGCGACCATAAAGCGGTTGTAATGCAAGAGTGGATACGGCTGCTTCGCCTCCGAAAAAAATTGCTATTCCGGAAGCGAAACCAAGGTCATAATGCGGCCATGATAATCGAGAGTAAGCAGAGGTACTGGTGAAGAAATTGAGCGGTGATTGATTAGGGGGCATGATATTCTTGTAGGAAAGGAAATGACCAGCCTTCTCGCACTTTTAAGCATGACTCGGAGGACCCTGAGCGCCGAGCGACCATCATATTATATGGACACTCATCACAGGTTTGATAACGGAACTGCTTCAGCTTCCAAGAAGAAGACCAAGTCAGCGCTCAATTCTTAGGCTCAGTTCGGGGGCTCAGCCCAGCTGAGTTCACCTGTCAATCGTGTAATGTTCGGCAGATACCAGGATAAGTTCCCCACAGCTTCTTCGTAAGCATGCGAGTATGGTCCATCGTAGATCGCGATCGACCATCGGAAGTTGAAATTTGAAAATTCGTGATCCGACTTGTTGTTGATATAAGTCCAGCCTGGTAAGCGTTCTGTACACAGCTGTACGTACTGGAATTTACACTGGTACCCGAGGGTATTAGTATACTCTGTACGTGTACTCTAGTAAATTTCGGCCAC
>NW_024541011.1:0-12045 GCF_016647625.1 Suillus subalutaceus
AGTGAGGTAAAGTGCCATGTAATAGCTACCGGGCCCATGGGAAATGGTGCCATACAGTGTAGGTAATAATGAAAGGTACATTAATAGTAAAGATAGTGAACTAATGTGTACCTGTGGGCTGGATAGACAATGGATGGATGCTCCTGAATGATGGGTGATGCAAGGCACTTAAGCATGAGAAAGTGTGCATGGTACATGCATGGGAATGCTGCACATAGTGTGGGAAAGTAATGCACCTATGGTGCGCTTCATGGGAAAGTGGTGCACTCTATAGAGGTTGACTAGAGATGATGATGGTGTGAATCATGCAGTGATGTCCAGTGGTCCTGAGTGGTGGTATAGGCCATATGCACCTGTGGAGGCACAAGCCTCTACAACGGCTTAAGGTAGGGTAAGTCAAATGTAATGTTAGTGAAGACAATGATATACAATGAACTGATGACATTGCAAAGCAACATATTTAGACTCAATAAATGACCAGTGCAGGCCAAAGCAGAAAACAACACTGATTTGGCAAAAAAAAAAACACATCAGTTAGATGTTACTGTGAACAAGACCAAGATTGGAGTCCAAAAGATCAACATAGAGGCCCAAAATTCAACTGAAGTAAACGGGGAGCCCCTCCCTTCGGGGGGGAGGGGCGACTGCACCAACAAGGTTTAAGGGTGGGTTGCTGATAATATTTTCAAAACTTTGAAGTTACCCTTTCAAGCTAGTGGAAGGAGGCAAATTTTGCAATGGTAGCTCATCAGCAAAATTTTCAAGGGTTTATAAGGTGAGGAGAGTGGTCAGTGCTTATCTAGAAGCATTCCCACCCTTGTCATACCATAGGTATGATCACAATTCGTACTGCTGGATCCCGAGGGAGACCAGTTTCCTATTGTCCAATCAATATATAAAGGACACATCTATTGTTCCATAAATAGAGGTTTTCACACATCACAAAGATCTGGGTTCTTTAACCCTTGATCCAAACCTAATAATAGAGGAGAAGCATCAGTCACGATGACTCACACCAAAAGATAAGGGGTCCAGGCTTCCACATGGAAATGAACTAGGTACTGCGATGGCGATATAGAAGGGCTAATCAAATGACATCCATTAAAGGACTAATCTGATGGGGCCAATAATAGGTATCACCCTACTACCTCCATCAGGGCATCCCAAAGGCGGCCTAGATCTTTATCCCACAAGGGCTGAACCCTAACCCTAATTAAAGAGATAAGGGGCCTTGCTTCCTACAGGGTGGAAGAACATCTTCCGTTTCCCACATCTCATCGAGTCCACCTGGGCCGGGCTTACCAATCAAAAGACATGTTTCCGTGGGAACATGTCACATGAGGATCAATGTGAGGGTCACGTGATGAATAGGTTTTCGTGAAATATTATACAACTCCAGGAATTTCAAAAAAAAAATACCTGGAGGAGCTACCTAGTGCTGCGCCAGCAGCACGCAGGTAGCAATGAACAGGGATTCTGCAAAAGCAAAATCTGATCATCGTATAATTGCAATTATAATGGTAGATGCGCCTTACTTTTTAAAGGATAAAAGTAACACTGTGTTGGTAATCACTGATCTGTGAATGAGATCAACTGTAAAACACAAGAGGCAGAAAACTTTATGTATCGTCGTCCACGAGGATATTGGCAATTTCGTCATCGAAAGTGCGGAGTGTGTCAGAGAGTAACGACTTTTTCCATGTGTTGGTAAGATCAAACATAGTAGCTGTTTGTTTCCTAGAAACTAAGAATCTTCTATTGCAAAGCCCAGCTTTGATGACATCAAAGACTTGCTCAGTGAGAAAATCTGACATCCAGTCCTGAGGGACTAGCGTTGGTAAAGGCCTAAACCATTCTCCCAAAGGTTTGTCAATGGATTGCCAAAACTCTCTCTGTTGTTCATATAACATGAACAGGTGAGAGCGCCAGTGGCTTGTGATAGTATCTCCAAGCTCATGGACATTAAAGAGGGTCCATGCTGGATTAAATTCTGATTTCAGAACAAAAACATCCATTTGGCCTGCATTTCCGCTGCTTAAGCAGTTATTCCAACACTTTGTGTAATGTGTCCGAATCCAGTGTTCCAGAAGGTTGTTAGGGTATCCCCTGTGAATATACAAGAGTTTTAATTCATGTATAGACTCCACATATCCATCAAAAGTGGAGTTAAGAGTCACCAACCTTGACATCTCCCCAATAAAGGTACCCTTTTTAATATCTTTAGGGTGGTGTGACATCCATGGAACCCTCTCTAAGTGGTTCAGTCTCTTTTTGTAAAGCTTATGCTTGATGTTCCCATGGAACACATTAATATAAATAAGCATGTCCAGAAAAGGAATGGAAAATTCAGAGACTTCCCACATGAGTTTGATATGTTCGGAGTCCAGATCATCCAGACATAAACATTGTGCAATGCGTAAAGCTTCTCAGAAAAATTATCTTTTCCCTGGACAGGCATTGAACGGAAGTTAGAGTGACCTTGAGACTTTGAAGGAACTTCAGTTCAAGGATAAGCAGCCACTTATTTTAGCATCAGGTCAGCATTGTGTACCAGCTTCAAGGAAGATAAGAGAATCAGGTTTGGCACCAAGTTTCCTGGAATGAAAACAGATAATGAGATTAAACTGGTAGAGAAATTCCAACCAATATGCCTAATGGTGGGAGAGAAGTTTGGTGGTTGTAAAGTACTCAAGGTTCTTATAATCCATGGTGATGTTGATAGGTTTGGCAGAGCCTTCTAGGTAGTATTACCAGTCCAGAAAGCTTCATGGATAGCTAGGAGTTCCTTGTCATGGGTGTTATAGTTGAGTTCCAGAGCCAAAAGGGTTCTAGAGTAGAAGGTAACTGAACAAAGCTCTGAGTCTAGATATACTACTATCTAGGTAAATTGAGTTTGGACCATGCAGCTATGTAAACATCTAAGAGGACCCGTTTCATTGCATCAACTTAAACCTATGAAGGCTAGCAATCATGTCATGTTGGTCAATAAAAAAAAATTAGAGCCAGCAAACACCTGCAATGAAGATGCCATTCCAAATGAGTATCTTTTTCACTTCAATGAGCAGTCTGCAACTTGAGCTGCTACAGTCTATTACCTGAGAGGACAGGTATTCCAACTATCATCTAAGTGGAGACCTACCCTTTATGATATTTTCAATAAGCTATCTGCAGATATATATATTGATCAACATACCCCTGTTCATCTGCCAGAGTTATGGAGAGTCAAAGGTAAAGTTGGCTTTCAGCATAATGGTGCTTTTACATGATAGGATCAATCTTTCAATAGGGCTTGCACTGTGTTTTTTCCGGCTGAGAGGGAGAGAAGACTAGAAAATACCTTATAGATATCAAGCTGTGCTCAATTACCATCTGCCCCATCATAGCAAGTAAGAAAACAATACTGCCCATATACATGCAATACATTGTGTGATTGTGTAAAACAATAATTTGTCACTATATTGTTGAGGTACCATACATATTGTAGATAAAATATCTACTAAGGATCACATAATTTGCTGTGCACATGCTGGATGTGCATATATGTCAAGTCATATGATCTTCTACTGTCAAATGAAGTTAAAGTTTATCTGTGGCTGATAATTGTGCAATGTATCCACTAAGGATCATATAGTCATATGCATCAATGGTTTTAAAAAGTTCAAATCCACTGGTATTGTCCACTTGTAAACAAACATCAAATAGATTGTGGCCTATACCTGTGGCACCACACTTTCACACAGTTAATTTTCTTTATCATCCTTAAGTCAATATCACCAGCTCTTACCATTAGCTGCTTACACAGACTATCATTCTTCAAGTACTACTAAGTGTAGTGTCTCCTACTAGTCAGTTGGACTTGTGAGGAGGTGGTTGAGAGATGGAATGCTGCTTGCACTTGAGACATCCATGAGAATGACTGTTGGATGCTTCTGAAGCTGAAGACTCAGATTCAGATGGTAAATATGGGAGATTCCATGTCTGCTGGCTTTGATACACTTAGGCTCATGCCTGGCTTTAAATTAGGCTTTCCTATGCCAATGTTTGTATCAAGCATGAGAGGTTGACTCTACCATGATATTCATCACTCTGACACTACCTTCCTAATCAACTAAGAATATCACTTCAGCTTCCTGGAGGCAAGTAACATCAATTGTCTCATTGAGGCATTGGATGTAAGTGATGAAGGCATCTTTTATCTTCTTCAATCCTTGTTGAATTATATTCATGATGGCATTCATACTGATCTCAGGGAACAACATCTGTATATATGTCAGAGACATTCAAATCAGTAACTTTGATTATTTGATATCTAAGAAAAATGAACACTATGTGTCATATGCTCTTCATTATGCTTATCAAGATCTATCTACACTTCACCATCTTGCTTCGCCCAAACTAGAATACTACCAAGTGCAAATGACACCAGCTGTGACCTGTGATCTTAATGGATTTATAGGGCAGGAAACATTTGATGATGAATTCACTACAAAGCATGGGTTTTGGGAAATTTAGGAGGGTCTTATCACACCTCTTGTGTATCTGTCATGGTATGAGTTGCATGCCATGCATGACATCCACCCGGCACGAGAAATCACAACTGTCCTCAGTTGAGTGTGTCATGGTATCAAAATATGTCTCTCTCCTCTCCATCTATTCTCTGGATCTGCAAGGTGAAAAAATTCCTCCAGAATCCTGAAAAACTCGAAATATACTGCGCATGTTGGGCATAATTGTAGTAATACTTCCTGGTATCTACGATCCCAGTAGTATAACATTTGTCGATAGTGAATACTTATGTTGTGAAAAATGAAATCCTCATGGAGTCTATTACAATCCTCCAGAAGGACATCAAAGATACCTGAAATCTCATCTCGCAAACTGAATTGATGTATGTGGTCTTTACCATTCATGATGAGGAAATCAACGGGATTCATATTTGCATGAAACCCTTCAACAAGGAATGTAGCTTCACTAAGGTCGAAAGGTAGAACGGGATGTACTCCATGTAGGAGGTAGAATGGTGAGAATCCAGTTGCACGGCTGGTGGTGATATTTTCTGTGAAGAGTGCCTGAGGAACTTTCTCAGGCCAATGTGAGATGTGCTTTCCACAACTTTTTACTATTGCTACTCTGATATTAAAGTGTCCACGTTCAACTACCCCATTAGCTTGCGAATTGTAGGGTGAAATTTGAATCTGTGGAATGTCCACTTGCTGAAGTAACTTCTGAAATGCTCCTTTAACTTCAGAGCCATTATCTGTGACAATCTGTCCTATGGCGCCATATTGGCAGTACAAGTCTTCCCAGAAGAACCTGGCCATAGCTTTAGCGGAGGCAGATTGTAATGCTCTACCTTCTACGAATCGTGAAAGATCATCTCGAGCTAACACTAGATGCTTCAGACTGCTCCCAGCTGGCATCTTGAGTATGTCAATGTAAATCTTTGTGAATATTGTGGCTGGTGTAGAGATAGTAATGGGTATATGCATTTTCTTAACGGTGCGGATCTGACATTCATGACAAGACTGTACATGGTGCTTAACATCAGTATACATGTGGGGCCAGAAAAATCGGTATCGTATTGTTTCAAAGGTGGACTGTACACCTTTGTGGCCTAAGTCTTTGTGTGCTCCCGTGAGTATAGAAATTCGCTTATCTGCTTCAAATATTACAAGTAAGGGTGGTCTGTCTAGTAGACGTTTGTACATTCTTCCCTTCTGAACAAAAAACTTGGTTGTGCGTTTAACGAATTTTCTACGCTTTGCTCTACTATCAAAGCTTGGAGCTTCTAAGGTTGTGAGAAATTTGTAGATGTTTCTCAGTGTCTGCTCTTGATCAGCAGCTGACAGGAATGAGGATGGTAGCTCTGTTGAGCTGTATGGAAGTGTGGATGGTGATGTGATAGATGTAAATAATGCTATCTCATCTAGCCAAGAGTCATCTTCAGGAATGATCTTTTCATCTGAGGCTAGAGGTCGTCTAGATAAGCCATCTGGGCCTTTAAAACTAGTGGCGGGTACGTGGTGAAGTGTAAAGTCAAAGAGAAGGATTCCTTGAATCCATCTATTGATTGTTGTGTTAGGTTGAAGGTCAGGCTCGTTAAGCATGCCCTTAATGTATTTGGCATCAACTTCAATGTGAAGGTTTTGTACTCCAATTATGTGGAGTCGATAATGTCGTAATGCTCAGAAAAGTCCATAAAGTTCCAGCTTGGGTTGTGAATAGCGTGATTCTGCTTCTCCCATTGGTAGAGAACCATATCGAGCTGAACATCATTTTCTGTCATTGTCAATTTGAGAGAGAATGATTCCTCCAGCTATGAAGCTGGAATCTACTGAAAGGTATATGGGGTTTGAAGAGGTATAGTCAATGCTTCTCATTGCTGGTGCAGAGCATATACGTTCTTTCAAAGTTTCGAATGCATAGTCTTGTTTCTCTCCCCAAATAAAAGGGGCATCTTTTTTCCAAAGCTGAGTAATAGGCTTAGCTAGCTCAGAAAATCCTAGTATCCAGATATGAACTGTCCCACAAAGTCCCATAAATCCTCATGGCTCTTTGACTGTTGAGGGAATTGGCCAATTCAAAATCTTAGATACTTTCTCTGTGTCAGGTAATCTTCCTTCTGGAGTGCATCATTGTCCAACTATGAGGACGTCAGGAAGACATAATTGTATTTTAGTGGCAGAAAAAGTGGCGCCAACGTCGTTTATACGGTGCATGATTCGGTGAACATCATTAGTGTGTTCCCAAATAAATCTTCTAATCCCTGAGTTTTCTTCTAAGACTTCATGATTTCCTTCATCATCAGGATAGATTGTCTTTGGTCCTTTGACCGGAAGATCATCTATGAAAACATTTGGCACGTGGGGAATTTCGTCCTGCAGCATGAAGCTTGTGCATTTCTGAAATTCTGCAGGTGTGTTTGTATATCCCATTGGTAACACGGTTAATCGTAGCAATCCTAAGGGAGTTAGGAAAGCTGTTAGGTCTCTGCTATTTGGGTGCATTTTACGTGCATCAAATCCCCAGAATAAATCGAATACGGTATCACACTGTGCTCCAGCAAATGATTGAACAAAATCATCTACTATAGGGATCAGTCCAGCGTCTCAGATAGATATCTTGTTGAGTGGTTGGAGATCATGAACTAGTCTTAGTTTACCATTCTTCTTGAGTACACAGAACCATCGAGAGCAGTAAGCGGGTTGGCTCGGTTCGTATACTCCTGCATTGATTTTTGATTTGAGAAGTTCAATAACTTTCTGTCGTATCCCGGGAGGAATAGGAATGTTCTTGTATTCCCAGGGGGCGTGAGGTATAGTAGGAATTATATAAGGGGTGAAGTATGATTCTTTGAGGGTACCCTATCGGTTTCCTCAAATGCAAGGGTGTCTTGATTTAGATTCATGATATGTTTGAAAAGTTTCTCCTCTTTGAGCCAAAGAAATCCTTGTGGATTTATTTTTAGGCTATCCATACACTCTTGGGATAGTCGTCCACTAGGAATGAACTCAGGAGGATGCGGGGTTATTGCGATTAAATTACGGAGAGGGTCGTGTGGAAAATGTCAATCTACACGAGCTTCCTGAGGAAAGGTACCTGATACAGGCTTGACTTTCTTGTCAACCCTCTTGTACATAGTTAGTACTGGAGTGGTCTCAGGGTCATCGGTAGGATCACACGAAATAAGAACATCAGACTCGCTTTCGGTATCGCAATCATAGTCTGAGTCTTCAAAAAAAATCTGATTCTATTGATACATTTTTGTGTGCTTTAACTTGGTTTGGGTACTTAGTAAGCCTCTCGTAACACTCTGCTATTGTCTCCCCTTCGAGTATGTCTTGGGGGTATACTAATATCTCAGTGTTCGAGGCTTTCTCAGGTATGTCTGTGAGACTTAGACTTAAAACTTGGTTTTGTTTAGACTTAGGGAATTCAGACGAATTTTCGGACCGCAAAAGACTTGAATTACAGAACAGGTAACTCGTATCTAAAGCTATCACTTCTTGACTTTTTACACCTTTTCTCCATAGCATACCTAACGTACATAGAAGCCTGCATTGTAGGTTTTGTAAATAGAGACTTGCACTAGAAACAAAGAGAACAAACAAAAACAAACAAATGATGTCGGACGCTAGAAACAAAATCGAGATGAGAATGGCGATACAAGTACAAGTAGATAGAGTCAAGACTCGGAGGGTCTGTGTTTTTGAATTTATTTGATGTGTGGGGTGAATGAATAAGAGCCATGATGGGAAATAACACGCTGGATCGAAAAACGGAGTCGAGATATGAAAAACGGGGATAGGAATTTTCGAAAATATATGATTACTGTTAAAAAAGGGTATAAGTGGTAAAAGAGTATCAAAAAACGGATGTTCACCTCTAGATGACTAAAGAAAGAACTTCTTCAATTTCATGGGACCTTCATCTTCCTCTTCATCAATATCCGAAAGGACATACCACTCTTTTGAGAAGAGGTCGTCAAACATTTCGGACCGAAAAGGCAAGGTAGCAATAGTAACAAGTCCCATGCGCCTGATTCCGAGCACGAGATCTCGTTCGTGAGCAAAGCGCAAATATCTTGCATGTTTCCAACGTCGAGAAGTTGAGAATCTGTGAGAGCATAGATGGTGTCTTCATTGGGGAAAGGCATTAGTAGAGCATCCAAAATTTTGGAGGCCAACTCAGGTTCCCCGTGAGCTTTGGCAACGGCAGCATATGAGTTGAGACGCTTAGCCTCGCTCTCTGAAAAGAAAGGATTAACGTTGTCGTAGCGGCCAGAATAGATTTTATTAGTATAGCCGCCCTGAATGTGCAACAATTTGTTGCACTGGATAATTTTCGCGCGGTTGGTGGCTTCCGCAAGCATACGAGTCGAAAGGACTGTTTTGATGAGATGGATAAGGTGTCAAGTGTGTGCATGATGGTCTTGGAGTTCTCGGAGGCGTTCTTTCCAGGTCCGTCCAGAGCGAGGACCTCCAGTAGGGAGTTTAATTCCCCCAGGGATCACAGGGTGGCCAGAATAGGAGCCATCTCGGAACATGTGAGTGTCCCAGTTATTAGCAATGAGCTCGTCCTGACAGAAACAAAAAGACTCAATTGTGTGCACGACGTTTGGACACCTGTGTGTCACCATAAACGTTACTCATTAGTAACACTGACACAATCGGATGTTTGTTACTGACTAGGGGCGAGAATCTGTACTGCGGTACTTCAGCAAATCTCGCAGCACTCAGCAGTCACCTTGGGGTGAAGGGAATATATGTTATTTGTAATAAAATGTATATATGATATATTTAGCATAGTATCTATTTATGTACCCTTGGAACTTGCTGCCGTTAGTGTCACGTAGCCTCTCCGCTGTTTCCCATGTCCACTACACCATCACGCTCATCGTTTCATATGACGAGCTCGATATTTAGCTCAATTATCATTGTTTCAACGCGCTTTTTTTGTCTCTACATATTTCTATTTGCTTAGTATCAATACCTTGCTTCATTTTTACTATACTACACCGCACATCTGGACCACACAACAAGGAGCTATGGGACACAAGAAAATAGTGTTCGACATTTATCTTGAAGTATTGCATTATGTTCGACAGCGGGTTAATCTTGTGCTCAAGAGGGATCCGAAGGACTGGCACTTCCGAGGTGCTTGTCCGTGTTGTGCATTTGAGGTATGTAACACCACACATTATTTCACATTTATCGTTAAACTTCTCAAATGTTCAGCAACCAAATGAACCTCAGCTTATCCCACGACGATTACACAGCATGGACGGCAACCATTCGGCAAAATGTATCGATGGCTCAGGATCGGCAGATCCTCGTACCTTCCACAGCAATTACTTCATTACCGAGGCTGCCGTTGAGCTCTTCAAGGATGACATGAGAAATCGGCCCGGTCAACGCTCTCCTGATCAATGTACGAGCTGCTCTGAAAATTGGACCACAGCCAGATCCGTTGAAGAAAGCAAGGTATCATTCTTCAAGCAAACAGGAATCTTCATCATGGCATGCCGCCATGGCTTGGTAGAGTGCATTGTAGAAATGAAACGAAGTGGCGAACTGTACGTCATGTTATTCACTAATGTTCTGGGCAGTTTTACAATTTTAAAATCACGTCAGTGCAAAGTACGGACTCGCCGCAGTTAATCGGTTGCTGGATAGTTGTGGGAGCTTTCAGGGTCTTGGTCATGACATCAGTTGTACGTCGCGCAAGACTATTGCTGCCAGTTCGATTGGAGCAAGGCAGAACAGTCGAACCTTATTGTTGCCGTCAACGCCTTCCATGGCTACGCCCACAACCGCCGATGCCAGCTAGCAAACCACCCCTTGTATATGAATGGGTTTGGCATTGAAGACCTCGAAACCTGTGAATGGATTTTTTCAAGTTCAAATAGCGCAGCAATCCTCATTCGACACGCATTGTATTTTCATTAGGTTCAATTTATTGATCTCCACTTCGACCAATGGGATCAAGATAAGTACATGGAACTAAGTTAGTTTTGTTTTAAACGTAATGTGGTGGTGCAACTAATTCAAATGATGATTCAAGGTCGCTTCTTGCACAATAACTATGTGCAAGCGCTTCGCATCATTAATGAATACACACCACTGCTTGATGCATTCAAGACACGCACATCCTTCTCAGATGAAGATTTTGTCCAATGGAAGGCTGAAGAATCTGAGTTTCTCACTGACTTGTTACTTGAGTCACTGTCTGATGCATTCGCTGTTGCATATGTTGAAGAGCTGGAGAAGCTTTGATGTGCAGAGTTTGTTTAAAGCTTTATTTTTTCAAAATTGATCTAACTACAACTTGATTGTAGGGCGAAGTACGGCAGTGTCATGAGTGTCCCTTTTCTCACATACACCCCTGCAAGCTCTATGCAATCAGGCCTCAATGCTGCTACTCGCGACAGCTCTAGGGCTATTGAAGCCGAACTTGCATCAGCCTTACGACGACTTCAATTGCAGATGAATGTTGTTGATGACTTTGAGCGCTGTCATGGGATCAATGAGTGTTGGGTTTCTTCTGACCCTTGGTATATTCAGGCACGCGAATACTGTAGCCAGCGCTGCTTCACTCAGGTCATTGAGAAATTAGAAGAATTAGTCATCCAACATTTGTTTGAATTATCAAAGGCTAATCTGTCTGGCACCGGTATGATATTTTTTTGTTGTTGATATTTTATTTAATCTCGACTAGGGTACAAATGCACAAGCATATTTCAAAAGCAATCACTTGGCAATCTGGAGCTATTCGGACAGCTCTTGAGAAGTACAACACACTGGCACCACTCCAAGTTCCGCCCCAACCAACTCTCGACTATACAGAAGTTGTTGGATATACGTCCCTTGGTGAATTTGCGCTCTTGAAACATTCATGTCATGACCTCCTTGCTAAACCATGGGCCATTCCTGAAAATCAGGAGATGGCAGCTAAGTTCTTTAAAGTCCTGCGCTCGCATGAAGAACTCACACGCTTATGAATGTCGAAATATGTCGTCTCAGTGCTTGGGTCGGCTTTGAAGACAAGGAGATACTATCAGCCATAGACACCCTGGATGCCATAGACTCGACTTTGCTAGCTGCAGAGTTGCAGACGCACTATGCACGACAGCACAGGGTGAACAATGTGCACCGTGCCCATCTACATAAGATCAGCCAGCTATCTGGTTATACTGGCCCACCTCTATTTTTGCTGCCAGAAAGAGAAATGTCGGATGACCGAGGGAGATGGTGAGGATGAGGACGATGGCAGTGATGAGCTGTTAGATGAAGTCTCCAGATTCGAAGACACTATTTCACATATTGTACTGCTGTAGAACAGTGTTTGATTGTGTATTTCAAGTAATGATGCATAACGATCAGAGCGTGCCTACTATGATTTTGAAGTTCAAACATTAACTGACTCGTGTGCGTGTTACACATGGCCAACTTGAATGGGTCATGAATTTGATAAACAATCTGACGATGTGAATATCAATGATGCTACTACAATTTTGAAGTTCGAATGTCAATTGAATTAGTTGTA
>NW_024541012.1:0-12019 GCF_016647625.1 Suillus subalutaceus
CATGTACAACCAAGTACGTGGCGACGAAGAACAGAGCAATTGCAATTGCACATACTAATAGTTGTCGATGTAGGCCAAAAATGTTGTGCTTAATATCAGCGAGATGGAGTCCAAGGTCAGGGAGGCGACTAATGATGAACCTTGGTAAGCATATCATGACCAAGCTCAATGCAGGGCGTAGTGGTCTCACAAGACAACGCAGGGGCGCCAGTTCCACATTAATGCAAGAAATTGCTCAAGGGTTAGTGACTTTCTATATTATAGTGAACGACAATTGAAATTTTGCATAGGACGTTCAACTTGTAAGCCTATTGCTCCAGGGTTCCGACTGTATGCCCCACTGATGTACCCTAGCCAAAACTTCAATGAGATCATGCCATGTATATATGCCCGGTTTATGGAAAAAGAGGCCCGGCAATGGAGACAGATTTACAAGGTAGGCTGTTCGTGTTTTATTCAGCCCTCTCACCAACCTATGCCCACAGGCACTCCAACTACTCGAATACTTAATCAAACACGGCAGTGAGAGAGTTGTCGACGACTCTCGTTCCCACATCTCTACGCTCAAGATGCTCAGAAATTTCCATTACATAGACGACAAGGGCAAAGATGAGGGCCAGAATGGTATGCAGTCGACAGCGAACCAATGGACACCTCTGACGTGCTGCGCATATAGTCCGTAACCGGGCCCGTGAACTGGTAGACCTATTGTCTGATGTAGATAACATCCGCACGGAGCGACGGAAAGCGAAAGCCAATCGCCATAAATACATTGGCACTGGGAACGATTCTATGAGTTTCACCTCGGGTGGCAGCCGCTTCGGCGGATTTGGCAGCGATAGCTTCTCGAGTGGAAGTGGAGGCTATTATGGCGACAGAATGAGTGGTAGAGATGGTAAGAGTCTCGTATGTCTCATCTCAAGAATCATCATTTGCTCACGTTGTGTTAGATTACGGAGGCAACTCTGGTTTCAGAGATAACAATGGTAGAAAGGACTTTGAGGAGTACACTGCTGGGGACGACGAGACTGTGGTCAGACGATCTGGTTCTGTCAGTAGGAGTCATACTGGATCCCGTCAGGGCACACAGTCAGTTAGTTCTCCTGTTCGTCCAGCGCAACCTGCACCCGACCGAAGCCGAAAGAACCCGAGGTCGATCTCCTGGGTAGCTTCAATGACGAGCCGGTGGCCGCTGCCAGCGTCAATCTCGTGTCCAACACGAACAAAGCCCTTCCATCCGTGGGTAATGTCAATCTCGACGGTGAGGCGCCCATCAGAACGTTTCTTCGGAAAACTGAGGAGTCATGCAGATGATGATTTCGCTGATTTCCAAGCTGCACCGTCTTCACCCGCGCCATCTTCACCTGCCCGACATCTGCCCCTCTCCCTACCAAGCCTACGTTGATGGAGATGCTACGGAGCACCAGCCCTCCTGCCAATCGGGCACCCATGATGAGCCCATCATTTGGATCACAAGTTCCTAAGCCCGCTGCGTTTGCCAACACTTCTGTGAGGGCGCTTTCTCCTACAAACAGGCAATTTTCCCCTACTACTGCCGGTGGGTCATCCGGCAACTTGTGGTCTACGTCGACACCGCTGTCGCCTACGACATCCGTCCGAACATCCATGTCAGCTGTCCCAATCACCCCCGCGGTTCCACCCCAAAAAGCGTCATCCGCCGCACCTCCGAAGTCGTTATCGAACTTCGAGGACTTGTGGTCGTTGTCCCTAGGTACATCATCGACGACCTCGACTATCAAATCTGGAAACACTGGTAAATCTATTAAAGATCTCGAGAAAGAGAAAGCCCAGGCTGGTATCTGGGCATCGAGTCACAAGCCAGGTGCAACCCAGATGGGAATGGGCAGCGGATTTGGGAATTTTGGTGGTATGGGTACCTCCGGAACTTCTTCTGCTTCTGCGAGTGGTGGAGAAGACCTATTGCTGTGAATTATGATTACAGGCTTGATCGTGCAGTTCAGGGGGTTGGAATGGACGATGGGTGCTTGATGGGTGCGGTTGCTTGTTTAATGTCGCCACGTTGGTTCATAAGTTTATCTGCTATCAAATTTTGCGGACTGATTTATGTTGTGTCCGTGTACAACAAACTCTGTCCAAGCTCCTAGACCCATCAAGCTGGGGGAACAGTTGGAGATATAGGAGCCATCATTCCACTTCTCATCTTTTCCTCCTCTCCGTTGACACGCAAGTCTAAGGGAGAGGTGTAAAAAAAGCAGAACCAATCATGCAACGATATCGCCACGCTCTGCCATGGTGTCTCCACGTGATTCTTCCGTCTTGGACAGGTGACATGGAACTTCGACACTGTACAATTCAGTGTAGAGAGCTCTCAATGAACTAATGAACACCGAGTGCTCAGCGACGTCATGGATGAATCACAGACACTTCCTCGTCGGTGCTTCTAGATATCTTTTGCAATGTAGATACCGCGAGCACACCTTGACAGCTTACCGGTCCACTGCGGTCGAAGGGCACTGTTAGCCTGCCGGTGTGGGAGGCAGCGAGAAGGAAGTGAAAGTTCAGTCAGGATCAGTGAGTATCCGAGTCAAGCTCGTGCGCTGGTGATTCGATCCGATGTAAAGATTGGCACAGGCAACTAAATATTTCTTTGGTATTACAAATGAAGCACGCAGTTTCCGCCTAAGTATCGCCCACCATGCTGGGCTAGGGCTATGCCTTACTGTATGTGTAACCAACAAGCAGGCCCAATGTGGGTGGAGACTCCTGATGGTGTCTAGATCAGAGTAACTGAAACACTTGGCAAACTTCCACATAAATTCGATCGACATTGACCCCAACGCTGACGACGTATGCGACGAGCCAGACCGCGGTGAGGATGCGACAGACAGTGTCTTGAGAGTAGAAGCCTGCGATCAACATCGCTGCGGACGAAGCAGTGCATGAGGACCGAGAGAGAGCACAGCATCAGTGGAGCAACTCACCAATATGAAGCAATTCAGGGACAAACCAACAAAGAACATGGGCATGACCATCGATAAGAGATATGACAAGAGGAAAAAAACCGCCCGGCTTGATTTGCTGATGATGAGTTAGTCGATGCAGTCAATGAAGCAAAAAATAATCCTCACTTCTTGCGTGCACTGCCGATCGGCGTGTAGCCAACGCATCATGCTCAAGCCAGACGTCAACATTGCAATCATGGCCATCATGAGTGATATGAAGAGTAGAAAATAGGGGGCGGGCGACGTGTAGTCGAAATACGGAGCGGGAGAGACAGTGGTCACGAAAACACCACTTGTCGCGAGAAGTAGACCCGCCTTCTGAAGTTTTAGACTGTGTAAGCGCCAGCAAGGAGTCGAGAGACTTACTGCGGTGATAGTGTTGGTCAGGATAGAACATAGCTTTTCCCTCACGTTCTTGAATGCCTCCTCAGATTGCAATGATCCCCAATGGGCTTCAAGATCGAGGCGTCCTAGTGCAAAAAGGCAAAGTACTCTCGTTAAAAAGGACGTGTCACGAAGGGTTCCGGGGAGCATTCGGTCTTCAGCAAGTATACTTTGATCGGAAGTCCGAGTCTCATAGATTGCTGAAAGCCTAGCGCAGTTCAGTCATACAACGAGCAAGTCTTCCTACATTTGAAAACGCACCTCCGGTAAGCCATGTCGAGTGGTCAAAGAGAAGAGTGCAGCTGGACTACGTATACCGCATCTTGACATGCTGGCTTATATACGATTGACCCCGTACTGCCAGATAGTATCAGCATGTCAAGATGCGGTATACGTAGTCCAGCTGCACTCTTCTCTTTGACCACTCGACATGGCTTTACCGGAGGTGCGTTTTCAAAATGTAGGAAGACTTGCTCGTTGTATGACTGAACTGCGCTAGGCTTTCAGCATCTATGAGACTCGGACTTCCGATCAAAGTATACTTGCTGAAGACCGAATGCTCCCCGGAACCCTTCGTGACACGTCCTTTTTAACGAGAGTACTTTGCCTTTTTGCACTAGGACGCCTCGATCTTGAAGCCCATTGGGGATCATTGCAATCTGAGGAGGCATTCAAGAACGTGAGGGAAAAGCTATGTTCTATCCTGACCAACACTATCACCGCAGTAAGTCTCTCGACTCCTTGCTGGCGCTTACACAGTCTAAAACTTCAGAAGGCGGGTCTACTTCTCGCGACAAGTGGTGTTTTCGTGACCACTGTCTCTCCCGCTCCGTATTTCGACTACACGTCGCCCGCCCCCTATTTTCTACTCTTCATATCACTCATGATGGCCATGATTGCAATGTTGACGTCTGGCTTGAGCATGATGCGTTGGCTACACGCCGATCGGCAGTGCACGCAAGAAGTGAGGATTATTTTTTGCTTCATGACTGCATCGACTAACTCATCATCAGCAAATCAAGCCGGCGGTTTTTTCCTCTTGTCATATCTCTTATCGATGGTCATGCCCATGTTCTTTGTTGGTTTGTCCCTGAATTGCTTCATATTTGGTGAGTTGCTCCACTGATGCTGTGCTCTCTCTCGGTCCTCATGCACTGCTTCGTCCGCAGCGATGTTGATCGCAGGCTTCTACTCTCAAGACACTGTCTGTCGCATCCTCACCGCGGTCTGGCTCGTCGCATACGTCGTCAGCGTTGGGTCAATGTCGATCGAATTATGTGGAAGTTTGCCAAGTGTTTCAAGTTACTCTGATTTAGACACTGCCACTGATCTACTAGCTCTTACTTACACCGATCTGTACATTGAGTAAATCAATAGCGCGACTCGAGCTCGATCGCTGTGATTCTTTTCGGAACTAAGGTTTCGGTTTCTGCCTCCCTGTGCTCTAGAAGCGAGACAGCACATTTCAAACACAATGTACCGCTCTGCAATGAGTTGATTTCTCCCCATCAAAGTTTGTTTGCGGCATCTAGTCATTAGGCGAGTATGTCATCTTGAAAGTGAGATAGGTAGATGGTACCAAGTACTGGCACTGTTAAAGTTTGAAGCGTGTTTGATTAATCCGCAGTTACCTCTACTCACTTAGCGCCCGCACAACGACAAATCAGCCAGCAGTGCCAGCGCCGCATCTGCAACTATTCAGTGTTGCTTGGTAATTCTAAGCGCCGTGGAATTTATTGATTTCATGAAGCCTGTGCAGCTAGAAAGGGTAACTTAGGCACAAACTATATCACCGGTTGTCCTGCTTAAGCTTAAGCTTCATCGATCATTCCAATGATTAAATAACGATCCTTGAGATTATGGGACAGTATGATACGTAGATGCAAGCAGAACTACACGACTTTTTTCCGCGGCCTACCCTTTTTAACGGTCGACGCGTCCGAGTCAGAATTGGCGAGATACGCAAAGTTGCGTTTTATCGGCTCTACATAATTCATGCCAAGCTCGCGCAGGATAGTGACTTCGCTTTCGCCTTCTACAAACGTCCAGTACCCTTCCTCTGCATCCGCTGGGAGTGATGGATCAGAGGTCCATCTCCACAGGCCGAATTCATTGAGGAGGAAGCCCAGTCGCGCAGCTTTGGTACGGATGTCGAGGTTGAATTCCTTGTCCCCGGTCAACGCGAGTAGCGCTGCACCTTCGACTTCCACAGGGGCGAGGCTGCACGTCATTAAATCAGTGCGCCAAAAGATCTTTATCAAAACTTACTTCAAGTCCAATCGAACATAAAGGCCTGCTGCTCGCGAACGCGCTCGATTCGTTGAGAACGTTCTTCCCAAGTTCCGTCTACAGTCCTTTCAGGTAGACGAATCACACCCTGCCATTTCCTTGGATCCCAGGAACAGTGTCTCGGCGACGAGGCCACGGCTTTCGAGTGGGAAGACTACATCACGGAAGAGGAGCGAGTCCTGAGCTTCCCGTAGCTTTCTAGATAACGTGCGAAAAGGTACACTGTTAATTCCCTGTGTAACCGAGCCATTCTTTGACGGAGGCGTAGGCACATGAACATGAGAAGGGTGAGTCAACATAATATTCAACACGCCTAGGAGGGATTGAGCACCCCGTCGGCTATTGAAGTTAACAGCAGAGAAGAAGGAAAAGGATGCAGGCCACTTACTAGCTACCCACGAGCTCAACATTCAAATTTACAAGAAATGTTCTCCGAATAAATTTCTAGACATTGATGAGCCAATGGAGCGTTGTTCGAGTAATAAATCAATAACGTACAGCGAGTAGTTCGGCTTGACTTCTCTCGACAGGTCGTTCGAGATGTTCGTGGTTATCGCGCGCCGGTTGCTGCAGGGGACTCAACATGTCAAAGAATTCGGTTTCTTCAGGTCCCCGATGACGTACAGCCCGCGTCCAACGAGGCGTTCGCAGTCGTTGGGCTATAGTCATACAATTTGTCAGAAACACCGTCAAAGTCGATGCGGGGTGAACGTGTAGTACCCAATGCCGGAAACAGACGTCAATGACCGAACTATCATTTTTTTTCGTGTCTCCTCAGGATCAGAACCTTTTTCTTGCCTTGAATTTCGATGCTCCTTTAGAAGGCTCGATAGCAGCTTTCTGGGTCCTGGAGACATGCATGAAACCCACGGACACCTTGAAAGACGCGCAACACCTACGGACATAATCTTTACCCGACAAAAACGCGTCTATCCTGTTTACTGATTCCGACGCCAACCCCTTCAGCTACATAGAGTCCCTAGCATTGAGTACTAAACTCGTAGGGTCGCAGCGAATAGTTCCGACCTTTTTCACCTGAGCTACGTCCCGCACGGGTTCCTCCAGCGCGCCAATAACCTCGATAGCTCGTGCAAACGCACGAACTTTGTAACCGTTTTTCTGCTCGGGCAGGAGTTTTCACGCTCTAAATCTACGTCTGGGGGTTGAGATTTCTCTCTCTAATTTAAACTTGAGGGAACTCACTTTGTGACAGCATTGGAGGAGATCATGGTTCGGAGCAAGATTTCTGGTTGAGAATGCTGTCCTCGAACATGAACCATGGGAGAAGATAGTGGTCGCTCGGGATAGTGAGCGGGACAGCATGAGAGCGCAGTACGCGATTCTCGAATTTCTTGAGCCAGCTTGAGTGACCACAATTCTTCAATCAGGTCGCCAATTTTGTTTCGGAAGTCTTATTTTGATTACATAATCTCATTTTGTGTCAGGGTGACCAACTGTTCATTTGCAACAAGTTCAAGTTGCACAAAAGGAAATTAGGACGAAGGACCGAGTCGGAAGAATTCATGAGTGCACAGAATCACAGATACAATCGTTCACTTCCAAAAAAAATGGCGATGAAGCAGAAACTTAAAATACGTAAGCGCACATGCGAATCGAATGCGATGATAGGTCATCACTCCAGCCTAGATACCCGCCATCTGCATCCTAGCTTGCCCAGCAGACTGTGCCCTCCCTGCTGCCCTGCGGCACCTTGCACCTGTGTGCCCAGGTATGGTTTGATTGGGTTGTGCCAACACCAGACCCGGTCCCATCACGATGCTGGGACTGTCTTCTCCTCGAGGTCTGCATAGCGAACACTCATCTCTTTACGCTCTTTACACCAGTCATCGGGATTCCACCATGTATGTTCCTGCTTCACCCCCTGGGATTTTTGATGATGGAGCACTGCCGCTTCTTTCGTTATCCAAATCCGTAGGTCTTTGTGGTATCGCCAATTACGATTCCACCTGTGAAGCCACAAATCAGTCCGAATCCATAAGTTAAGGCAGCCAAAACAGCACTGTGGGAGTTTTCTAGGATATGAACGGAGACCTACAATTCTTGCGCTGCTATTTCTTGTAGTGCATCCCTCGGACTTGAATAGAACATGAAGAACAGCGTCTCATCACTGAAAGCCCCAGCCTTGGCTGGTCCTAATGCGGGGCGGTTGAGCGCTATAACACGGGGGTAGATGAAAATCAGGTTCAACGCCATGGGCTGCAGATTGATCTGCCCACGGCGTAACAAATGTCGAATACAGGTTTCTTTTATGCAACATAAGCAAAAACGGTCGAGCATCTAGCAATACATGACCATACCCCTCATAACCCAGGTCGAGTCCCATTGCACCTAAATCCGTACCGACGCTGCTCAGACCTCCATCTGCATCAACACCTGCGTCTTAATCATTGCGAGCAAGCAAGTAGGCCCCACCGGTCTGCTGCGGACATAAGCACCTGCTGTGCAGGAGTCTGTGGGTGATGGTGAGCCTGCACAAGCGGGTTATGTGTCGGTTGTGGATTATGCAGCTGTGGGTGCGCGTTATGCTGATGCGGATGTAGATGATGGGTCCATTCGACACATGCGGGCTTACTCCTGGAGGTGGTACACCGGGTGGTTGCGCTGAGATCAGCACCGGGCGGTGGGTTCTGCGATTGAGACGAGTTCTGGCCGCTTAGTGGCTGCTGACCTGCCTGACTTCCCAGCGCTGGGAAATCATCAGGGCCAAAATCTCTGCTCTGCGCCACTGCACCTGCAGCTCCTGACCCACTCTGCCCTGCCTGCGTTGCATAACTTGTGACGTTAGAACCTGGTGCTATGGCAGGCGTTCGGTGCGCATTTGTTGCTGGAGGGTTGGTGTCGGATAACTCCGTTGTGGTAGAGGATATTGCGACGTTGGGTAGGGAGAGCGAAATTGCGACGACAAGCCGGCTGGGGGAGCAAGACTTGGTGGTCGCTGTAATGGTTGACCTGGGCGGAACTAAGTGCAACAATGGCGCCAGAACAAGCTGGGAACACACCTGGTCGGTTCATTATGAGTTAAGAATATCTGCTATAAACGTTATTGTTATTATGATAATTAGATACAGCGAATAAGAGAAAACTCACGGCAACTGGTTTGACGGTTTCTGATGTTTTGCGTATTAGCTGGTCGATGAATATCTTATGTTGATACTTGTTTGTTGACCTGTAACGTTCTGTTCACGGAGTGCTTGTCGGTTACGAATGACCGTCCACAAGAAGAACGAATTTGACGTCGTCAGCTTGGCTATGCTCAGGCAGAGAAATTTAGCAGTGCTTCCCAACAAAGAAAGTGGGCGCAAGCTATGATCTGCTGTCTATCCATGTACGTAAGTTTTCCCGCTGAGCTGCTGCCCTGACATTGCAATGTGCATGGCGCATGGCATATCATTGGCCTACTGCATGTGGCGTACCTCTCTGACTGGGCGTTCAGCTGACCGGCTCTACTCTACTTTTGTGTAATGTGTGCAACGGCTGAGTCTACCGCTCTGGGTACCCCGGCTGATGCTAATGCCGTTCAAGCTGCGACGTCACATACACACTATTTTTGATCCTCCAGATACGGTGATTCTGCGGTCTTGCCCCAACCAGAAAAGATGTACTAATCTACAAACGACCAGCAACGCAGAGATTTCACACACCATTCACGTACCCAGGCGTATGGACCTCTTCGACCTCTCCTGTTCATGTCGGGCTGAACAGAACGAGTTCCCATCTCATAGCACGCCAACCGATACTTGCCTCGGCGGCTCGGTCCACTTACAATAAACAATCCCGTTAAGGGTTCGCAATCATAACGCGCGGCGCGGTCAAACCACGTTCTCTAGGTTCCCGAATATCGTCACTTTCTTGGCCGTTCGGTGTTGCCAGTTACCGATCACTACTCTTGCGGCATACTTCGAGCTAGCTTAATGGTGCCTGATGTTCCAGTTGGAAACGGGAGAGAAGTTAGAACCAAGCTGGCTCCATCAAAAGTTCAGCATGTCAATTTTGTGAAGCTACTTTCTGTCTCAGCAATTTTTAGCTCCGTATTTCTAGCCTCTGTAAGTGAATGAACGAATGTCATGATCATGTTCCAGGATACGTCTGGTTCCCGTGGTGTCACGATTATTATTTTGCGATGAGCCCTCAGTGTTTTGCTTGTGGTCTCGCCTGATCTCCAGTCTTACGGGAGCGACAACACGATTCGAGTGTCTGATGGAAGGAGATGTGTAGGTGCGAGAACCCTGAGTTCGACTAGTTGCCTTCCGTGGTCATGATCTTTCATTGGCTATGATCCATTCAATCAACGCGTCAAAGTTGCGTCAAAGGGGACTTGTGGTTGAAAGGGACCCTCATCTGGCAACTTGTCCGCTTAAGAAAAGTTTCCTTTCTAAAGCTTCACGGAAGGTGGCAGTCCTCCGTGCTAAATATAACCGAGGGAGAACGTCAGAATGAAATCTGCGTGTCGATGTCAAATTTATGCTCCGACACGCTATAGCCTCGTTTCGGTTGCACTCCGATATGCCATAAGTAAACCCTGCAAGGCCATTGATCGGTTTGCTCAGTGTCAGATACGCATCAGCATCCTCTGATCAGGACAAGATGCTCACAGTGACATTGGTACGTCCATTTAATACCTGGGAGATCCTTCTAACCTCACTGATGCGTATGCGCAGATTAGACATGGAGAGTCCACGCACAACGTGGGTAAGGCTGAACTAGTGGTCGGGCGATGCCCACTAATTGCGAGATCATTGCAGTTAGCTCTGTGGTCGGGCTGACACGGAATGTCCTCTCACGGAAAGAGGGTAAGTGGTAGTTCGAACACGTGTTTATCTAACGAGCATCACAACTGATCTTGGCTAATCAGGGACGCAGGTAAGCCCTTTCTCCCCTCTCCATCAGCCCAAGCTAAACCCGAGAACAGCAAGCACGCCGTAGGCGCATACTTCGCAAACACGCAATTCACAAAGATCTACGCGTCCCCTTTACCCCGCGCACGGGACACAGCCCAAGCTGTATTAGACGCGCAACCCACACCCAAGCCTCCTCATGATTTCACCATCGCCCAGATCAAGAACAAAGCTTTGGAGCCGCAGAAGGCATCAGCCATGCATACGGGAGCCAGGCAAGACGCTCGAAGCTCACTTCGCGGAGGACATATACCCGATTTTATATGAAAGCGAGAAACACGTGGCGTTTCCTGGTGGAGAGTCGGTGGAGGATCTGACAAGGAGGGCTGAGAGGGCAGTGAGGGAGGTTGTGCTTCCTCATGTGGTGAATGTTGCGAGGTCTGGGAGGGACGAGCATATCGCACTTGTGAGTCATGGGTTGTGTATTGCGCAAGTGGTAAGCGCAATTGTGAGATTGGGGGGGGGAACATGGAAGCGAAAAGGACCCATGGTTAATACGGCTTGGGTGAGGGTAGAGGTGCGGATTCAGGTGAGTGTGGCGGGCATTCGTTATGAGGTGTTGCTCATGGATGGCCTAGGATGGGATGTCCGTGGAAGTCACAGACGATGAGGTTCCTCCGGTAGAAGTGACAGTGACGGAGGAGGGCAGAGCGGATCACCTTGAAGGCCTTGTGCGTTGGTTTCGTTTGTGATTTCGACTGGCTGACTAGAACATGACTGATAGCTCGACGGAGGCCCACTTCTTGGCATAAAAGCGATCATGGGTGGAGGAGTGGTGGATGCAAAGAGCCCAAATGAGGCGGAGGCTATCGCGCAGGCGCCCCGCGGTATAGAGCTTTATTTGGACATACAACGGTAGACTAGAGTTGTCAGTTGATCACGGCTGGGATATTAATGTAATATGCACTTGTCAACATCCTGGACTTTGCTGTGCATGGTTAGCACCACGGGCTCATTATTTCCGGTACCCAACATTCCGCACTTCCTGATCATGCACATACCGCAAGCGATGTCATAAGCTTGCTCAGCAGCTGGATTCAAACAAAAAAGGAAACCATCCAAATCTTGACATGGACATGCGGTGCCTTGGAATTGGTTCACTTCCATCAGGCTAGCTTAGTAGCAAGACAAAGTTCTCTAGTTTCTGTGTTCGGGTCCTTGGTTATCATCAGCAGAAAGAATGCTCATACATCCGCATATTCGTCTCCTGGCTGAGGCTCACTGTCAAGACAACCGCATTCAAGTCCTACAGAATTATCCTCTCTGTTCTCCTGCGAATGATTCGACACTGCCAATCCGTCGTTAACAGAAAGGAGAGATCGTATCGGGAACACAGTTTAGCATTGAGCTCTCAGCCAGTGACCAACCAAGATGGGAGGACGGCTCCTGTGACTCTCGCAGTGCCACTGTGTCTTGAAGCACCTATAACGAACATTCAATTTCCAA
>NW_024541013.1:0-12010 GCF_016647625.1 Suillus subalutaceus
GCGGGGATGAACAAAGATGGATGCAGATCAGCGGAGATGCATACCGAAGTAACTCCCAGGTTTGAAGCTTCTGCTGCTGCCTGCTTGCGGCTGAGCTGGCGGAGCACGTAGTCATCTAAAATGTGTCAGACTGCGGGACGACAGATTACGTTATATTGACATACGGATGAGGACACGGCTGTTTGGACCGAGCGCCTTGCGAAGGTTGGAAAGAATGAGCGCAGATTCGTGGTCAGGCCAGTCGTGGATGATATTTCTGAGCTGCGGTCGCCATTAACTTCGCAGGTTGCCGCCTACAGAGTTTAGCACTTACATAGTAGATGTCCTTACCCTTCACGGGCACTTGTTCGAAGAAGTTCAAATCCTCGAACTGGACTCTGTTTTCTGCCAGGGCTTCAGGGCATTCTCTCGCCCAGATCTAGATTCCATCAATTTGGTGACAAGCACGTTGTCCTACTGACTTACGCCTCTCGCCTGGACCAATGCTTCCGGAAGATCGTGGATTATGATTTTCACGTTTTTGTGCGTTTTGGCCAAAGGCAGAGAAAATGCTCCGATACCTCCTCCAACATCAACAACCGTGGAGTACTTCTCGAATGGGAAATCTATTATTAGGTTAGCACAAAATTCTCCTGTCTTTGCGTGCTCAAATACTTACGAGTCAAGACAGCGAGGGAGCCCATAATGACGTTCAGAGCTCTCATCGAGGTATGATAGGACTATTAAAGATGTCAGAAAGATCGTGCGAAGGGACCAAAATCCCTACCTCGCGTTGGCCGTCCTACGAGTCAATCATATGCATATGAGGAACAATTTATGACGAGCAATATTTAAAAACATACATTCCGCGCCATCCAGTCGAAGAACGTTCCTTCAGTTCCTTCTTTGTTAATGGCGTACATCACGGGGGCAACCGTTGGTTCATACGAGTACGCAATCTTCGGATCTTTGAGTGTCTCATAGAATACTGCTGCTCCCCTGGCAACTGGCTCCACGTGAAGCAAGATCATGTGCCTGACAGGGTTCGCATTGAGCAGGATTAGAGACAGTCGGTTGTTGGCAAAAACGTCCATATCAACTGGCAGAATCATGAGAAGAATTGGATCAGGCAACAAATGGCTCCTTACCTTCGTTGTAGCAACCTCTCGTGGCTAGGAGGCGCATAATCCTGGCCAGTTTCTTTGTCTCGATGTTAATTTTTTCGAGAGTTCGTTGATGTGAAGACCCTTCGGGTAATTCAAAAGAATATCTGAAATATTTTCCCGAGCAGCTACTCGCACGCAAGCATGATCATACACTTGGACAAGCTGCGTGCAATTTGATCAGCGAAAATAGAGTGCATTCTATCACAAGTTCTCACGTTGATTGCAGTATGGGCAGGTGGAGCAAGTGTCGTGCTTATCTGAGCAGAAGCACCTTCAAAAGTACGAATAGCACTCTTCAAAGCTACTTGGTCGACCTCATCGTCCAACGGGTGGGGCTCCATCTGGTCTATGGTGGGTACATCACCGTACTTCTCATACAACGCAATGGCATCTCGTGCGGATGTGTTGATCAGAGTCAGGAGTGCCTCGAGTTTTGCCTTGTTGGCCATTGTTGTAGTAATTGTAGGGGGCTTGCGGAAAGGTGAAAAAATGTAATGAATGGGCTGAGCAAACAATTCGCAAGCCTTTATATTTCTTCCACAATAGAGCGAATGAAGGCTTTACTTCTCGAAGCCTTCCCTTTTGTGACATTTCGTGCTGGCAGAAGATAGCTAAGGGCCCAAAACACTCTAATGCTCCCAGGAGGTAACCTACCCCCGGTCATCTAACTTGATAAGTTCCACATGCTGGCTTATCACAGGGTTAACGGTGCAGACCTTCAAGTTCACACAGTGTTTATCTCCATAAGGCCACCAGACATAAAACTCGCAGATTTGCATATGCCCGAGAAGTTAATGTGCGTGAATTGTCCCTAGTTCTCCTGAGAATCAATAAGATAACTGGAATCCCGAGTAGTCCACCACCTGGGCAAGCCTACGCCCCCGGTATTTAGTAAGTGAGCGGGGTGCTGGACGTCATGTGCCACTGAACAACAGTGGAGTTTCGAGTGGTTTTCCGAAATTGCAGCAGATGATATTGTTTGCATGGAAGGCTGCAGCTATATGGTCCGACATGTTTGTACGGTTTCTGCACAAAAAGACACCCAAATGCTATCGAGAACGTGTCAATGATAATTGGTTGCTATCAATACTATCTATTCTCACTGATTCAACGATAGAGATACTATTGTTGGTTTTAACTCTCTGACACACAGTGTGACTGTCCGACTGGCGCAACATCTGGATGAACGATAGCCGATTGCGTCAGATAGTGGGACTCGATGCCTAACTTGAAGTAGTCTGCTGACTCTGGGATTACTGTGATCTGTTCAGGTTGCAGTGTGTCGGCAGGTTGATTTTCAGGCTAGCTCGGCACAGGATATCCGACGGGTGCGGCTGCTGGCAGCCTGAGGTCGATGATCAATGATGAGTTTCGAGTGAATTTAGAAGTTACGATTTGACACACCAAGCCTGTTGAAATGTACTAGGCCTTGACAGACCACGGTAGACCGTGATGGCCATGGAGCTCGGTGCATGAACGTTAACGGTAAACTTTCCAGAATACCATCGATATCGATAATTTTAAAACATGATAAGTTCGAACTGTGGCATGGGATGGTGCCGCTGACTCACTGAAAAGCGGTTTAGGCAGTTTGATTGGTCATGTTTACTCAGGTGAGAAGAACGTGTCTGATTTTAAGCTACTTACTATGAACCTTCCCCGGGCCGAATTGTCTTCAAGATCTCTTAGTAAATTAAGACGGGACGCCTTTGTCAAGCGATCGAGCTTCTTATTTTCTAGTGGACAGTTTTCAGACAGTTGCTGGACAGCTCTCGCTAGGTAGGCCTCAAGCCCCTCGTGATGCAGCTGGGTATGACCGTCTGAATTCAATTCGGTCGAACTGTCAAACCGTCACGGCGACTTTGCCTTTAATTAATACTGGTTTATACACTGACAGAATAGTTACGACGCCGGCGCGTATGCTGGGTATCGGGTGTGCTCTAAGCTGATCTAAATGTATAACATAGGATATCCTTATGAATCGGAATCGATGGCACCACCAGTAAGCCTGCCGCGTGTCACGGTGTGAGTATCTTCCAGTTTCGTACTATGTAAAGGGTGCTTTATAGACACTCCACTATGCCAGTGAATGCCATTTTTTCTTCCCATGTTCATCGGCTCACACAACTTGACTCGGCTTTGCTCTGACCAAGTAAACCGTTACTTCTCGCGAGAGAAACACGGTTCTAATAAGTATTCCTTCTGTATACTGCGCTAAGGAGGCGCTGAACGTCAAACAACCGTCCGCGCTCGAGTGCATCGCCTGTGAAAAAAATGCGAAAGGCATTAACTTAGCCAGTGAGGGGCAAATCGGTGACCAAGGCAAGTGGGTTCTCAGCTTCAGTCCTCACTTCACCCTCCTTTTCAAACGGATCCCGAGTCATATCTGTTATGTCACTGATAACTTCACTTTTACTGAACAATCTGAAGGTTTTCCCATTATGAATGCACCGCAATGAGCTAGAATCCTCGATTCGTTCGATAAGGCGCGGTGCTTATGGCGTCCGTTTCATGTACGAAGCTCCAAGTTGATCCGGCATTCGTCACAGTCGGGCGCTACATATCATTCATCAAGAGTCTATATACGAGTCATTGCGCCAACAATCCTTGTGACCCATCTGGAATGATATTGCATATCAGCTAACATCTGTCGTGGATGTCAACGCTGGTCCCAATATATAGGAACACTGGAAGCATCCGGACGAGCACAGATCCGGTTTCCCCCGACTTTCCCCCGCTTCCCTGAAACATCTGGTTTCGAGAGTACGTACTTCAACGCTGGGTTTCCCAGAAATCTAGTCAGCGATGTTCATACCGTCTTTGTCAATCGAGTTCATTTACTCTGGCGGCGTCCTGGGCGACGTTGAAATTGCGTTGCAGCCTGCCTTGGGAAATGCAAGGGGTGAGCATGTCACATTTCATTAATGTGGAAGCCCCTGGAAATTGATTTGGCTTTCTGGATCTGGTTGTGCTTCCAACTCGTCCACGAAAATATTTCGTGGAGATTTGCCGATACCGTGCCATCGGATATCCAAACACGGGGTCTCGTTGGACGAGTGTGCTCACTGCTGGCAGTGGATAGCACGATTGCTCTGCATTAGATCAGCCGGCCGGGCCGCCGAGGGAAACGTAATTCACTACAGAGTGCTACAGAGCGCTCTGTAGCACTCTGTAGCACAACCCAACCCGCTGATCTGGCAGGGGTGCTATTATGATCTCGGTGCGTGAAATCTCGTACAACAAGAAGCATCTTATGCTGACATCAAAGATCTGCAGTGAGTGTCTAGCGTCGGTGGCGGCATTCAAGTGGCCAGGCCTGTCGCGCGAGAAAAATGTCGTTACGCATGAGGTCGCTACATATAGTACTCATCAGGACGGTCATCATCATACGTGCTAGATTGGCCGAGCGGGTCTAGGGCGCTGGAATCAGGAATCCAGTCCGAAGGGCGTGAGTTCGAATCTCACTCTATTCAAATACTTTTTGTTCGTCGATGAAGTATCCATGGTACACCGGGTAACGCATTGAAAATCGAAACATATACATAAATTTATGACGCAAAAAAGAATGTATAGTGAGTAATCAGAGTAGTATTCTATTGTTGGTATAACACTGTAGCAAAGTTATCAAAAGGTCTGAAGTGGTGTCAGAATCTGGAGTGGCCTTCCTTCCATTTCTTCCCACATCTTCCTGCAAACGTGCTCGCAAGGACAAAGGGATCGGGCGTCCTGGCCTTTTCCACATGCGGACAGCGAGTTGCAGCATGAGCGCCCGATTCAAGACTACGTTGCAAAGTGGTCACAACGCTTGAAGGATGGTGAAAGAAGGTCGTGGATTGGTTCCAACAGAGGGGTTGAGGGGAGGAGGGTAGGTTTTAATCTAAATTAGACTCTTGCCTGGACCAAATATGATTAAGCCCTGATTTGTGATTAACGCGTAAGTGACTCACCATGGGTGCCTGGGCCTCTTGCTTAGGGAACACCTGCCCATCGACTGGATATGGTGTGCCCTCGAGCTGGATGTTGTCTGTAGGCGTGCCGTGAAACTGCTCTCCTGACTGTCTCTGATGTTCTGCCCAATACTCGTCCCACTGTTTCTGCACCTCGTCCTTATGGCGCTGCCAATGATCCTGGTGGTCCAGGTCCCACATCATGAGGTCCAATCTCTCTTGTGTTGCCCATCGACTCCTACTCGTCCAGAGGTACCAGCCCTCCTCCCAATACCGTATGTCATCAGACTTGGACGATGATAAGCTATCTACATTAGGCTGGCCCTCAGGTGGGAGGGGGAAACCGTAATCCTTTTGAGCGGCTTTCTCCTTTAGTGCATCATCATGGGCGATTGCCGTTCTGACTTCATGAGCGAAGACCCTGCGGAAGCACACCGAACGACATGTTTGGTTCACGGCCTTCAGTGCGTCCGCGGGTAGTCTGAGAGCAGTACGAAAAGCAGCGCTCATCAGTCTGTGGTGAAAAACTTTCCTGTAAAAGAACGGATGATGTTAAACTTGAATCTAGGGAATAAAGAAGATTGGCAGCTTGCCAGAGGGGTGGCCGAGTCACTGAAATAGAGGGAAGTGGCCACATACTTGAGCGGCTTGAGGTTCCTTGCGCGTGGTGGATTGAGTGGGAAGTGTTATGAGGTAGCTCCTTTCAGTAGAATCCTTGTTTTCCCGCGTCTGGAGAGTCCATTTGGTTACTCATAGGAGAACACGGTGAAAGTCGGTTAACAAAGGCTTTGGTGCATGACACTGCATGTGTCCGCAACCCCGCACCGGCCGGCGCCTCGAAATCAAGTTCGGAGTTAAATTATGCCCATAACAGTAGTTGTCAAAATTTTTATCCCTTCAACGGCATCGTCTGAAGATTCGCTGTCGCAGCACACGCACGGAAAGGTTTTACTTTCTTCTTTGGCTGCGGGGAAAGTCCCGGAGAAACAGGGTTATACCTTCTTGTTCGCAATGGAAATCTCCCAGCTCTAAGAGGCGCTGCGGGGAACGAGACTGGTCGGGAAAGGTCGATTTAACTGGACTTGTTGCCATCAGGCTCAGGACCAGTTCCGCTTGCCTACCCTGTTGCTTTCTCGACTCCGAGTGCTCTGCCAACTGCCACGGCCATGCGAAGATACGAGCGTGGTCGTGTTTGAGTATCTTGGAAGACGGTGGCGCTTCGTTGCTCATAGACATAGTTATGCGATTGTCGACACTGCTTCTGGCATGTCATCACTCAATGGGGCTCACTCTCATTCGATGTGATTTCCTGCCTTGTGGCGTTATTTTTCGAGCTTCCGAACGTTCGCCGTTCGACCCATCCGATTTTGTGCGCAGGTTTGATTATGGTGAGTACCTGTTTTGTTTTGGTTGACTTATGATGTGGTTTTTTTTCGTTGAATTTCTTCAGGGAGTTGACCTCTTTCGAGGGCGTGCTCCACAACTTGACATCCTGATATTCTTTGTTCTCTTGGAAACTTGTTTTCTGATTCGTCCTTTGTTAGATGGCACACCATGCGCCTTTCATTGGACAGCGGAGTTTGTGTAGACAACGTGTTGCAGGTCTGGCTCGTGTATTTTTATTGTCTATGTAAATTTAGAGTTTCAGTGAAGACGGTTGCACCTTCAGAAAATTGTTCTTCATGACCAAATGGAGCAAAAGTTTCTGCAGTTAATACAATGTTCTGCAGTAAGTACGTAGCGTCATCCAGTGCAAACGCGACAACTTCACGCCTTATCTACCTGTGGTCGGTGGCTCTTTGATCGACAGTATGACACGAGGCAGCGAATATAAATCGATATGAATCTGCCATTTCTTCTTGCTTTATAAATCTCTTGATAACGGATTCAGTGGGCGGCAGCTAGCAAGTACTGATGTTCAACGCGACCCTCCAGGAGACTCTCGCGCGCTACTCTGATCCATCTCAAAACCCATACGTGCAAGTCCGATCACAAGTGCGCAGTTACCCTTTCTGAAGAAATACACTGACACCCTTGACTTTTCAGATGCCCGAGCCGACTTCGTCGCAACATCTGGCGCAATCGCTACGTCCTGGACTTAACGTGTCCTTAGGCGCACCTGCTGCCAACCAGTGGGAACCAAGATGGAAGCTAGATATCGAAGCGGTCAGTAACGGATTATTTTCTGTGGCGTCTTGTGTTAAAGTGCCACAACGCAGTTTGAACAACCCTCACAGGTGCTGGACTCTGGAGGATGTTATATTCAGTCACCGACTTTGAGGTCGTTTATCACAATGAAAGGTCCTTATGAGTTCTGATCGGACCTGCAGGATCCATCCCCAGTCATGCGTACAGCAGATTCTGCCAGAACATGAGCATGTTACACACCTTCACGCTGCGGGACCCATCCCCAGCCATGCGTACAGCAGGTTCTGCCAGAGCAGGCCAATCTTGTCAAGTCTTCTTGCTACACAGATGAGAATTCAGGTGCCGTGCCAGCCCCCATGCACGATGCCACAACAGTGAATCACAATCTATCAATTTCCGATGTTCCACAAATGCTCTCTTCCCAGTAGGTATTATTATTCACGTGGAAATCAATCTGACAGCAGTTCTAGATCTCATGTTCCCCGCAGGTTCTGGTCCAAGTAGGTGTCGTTATTCGCGCGCATACTCGATCTGACATCAGTTCTAGACATCAACCAGACTCTGGAGCTACCCACGAAACGATGAGTGTTCTGGCTCCTGCCAGCCTTAACGTGCAGTATTCCGCGTCTGGCAGTCATGTAGACTCTATCGTTACTGCCGATGAATCAGACGCATTGTTTATGTCAGAAATATCTAGGCCGGCAATGAGAGACGCAACAACGGAGAAAGAAAAAGGTGGAACAGTTAAAGGAGAAGCAGACTCGAGAAGGGAGGCAGCGAACAGGGAGGCAGAAAAATTGGAGATGGAAAGAATGGAGGTACAGAAATGGAGTTAGCAACCAAGGAGGCAGAGAAGAGGGAATCGAACGAATGGAAATAGAGAAACCGGAGATAGAGAGACAGGAGTCGGTGGCAAAGGAGGCCGAGACAAAGAAAGAGCGACGCGTTTCTCCAGCCACGATACCTCAAAACTTCTCCGAATAGAGCGCAAGCTTAACAACAAGGATCTCTTCATGGGCTGGTACAAGTCCGGGAGCTCATCAGAGCTTCGGTACCCGCGCGAGTGCATAGCACCCAAGATCGGTGATGTCTATGTCCACTCCTGCAAGAAAGAGGGAAATCCGAAATTTCAGCTATGGGTGCGACAGATCAGCCGTGGGATGACTATCTGGGTCAAAGCTCACATTTTCCACATACACCCCAAATTACTCGATCGCAGATTAACACTGGCAACGACAGGCGAACCTTACTGGTCGACGAGGCAATCGCTTTCGGCTTCGGGAAGTCGGGAGAGAGCTGGCAAGATTGCAGAAATGATTCTGTATTGACTAGCCAGGTGACTTGGTCCTGCACACGATACTTTACATTAGTACTGACCCGGACAATAATGCCATACTACAACACTACTATCCTCAGGCTGGCGGGGTTCAGTCTAGGAACCTTGTACGATTACCGTTGACTTACTACGATCTTCACTCGATTTCCTAGGTGTAGCGATGCTGGAATAGTGACTTCATAACTAAGTTCTGAGATGCGTTGCTAGTGCACGAGACGACTTGCGAAATTATATCGTTGTTGCACGTTCGTTTCAGGCAATTCGATTCCGGGATGAGTTTTAACACGTTCGAGACGTTTATTTGCCCACATGACAAAATTGTTGGAAGCATAGCAGGTGTGTAAACCCTCGAAAAGGACAACCCATGTCGCACGCTTCGCCACTCTGGACATCAGTCGGACACTTCCATTGATGAGAAAAATGCGGCAGGCAAAACGCATCTCACTCCACTAGATCTGCCTTCGTAACTGGACTCTTGGTCGACTGCATCTTGCAACCATCGTGGATCACTGCGCATTCCATGGAGAGTTAACGGTTGCTGCTTCAAAAGCCGATGAGGCCAGTTACTCGACCTGTATCTGCATATGTAACGAGAGGCACCCCACTCAAAGCGGAATCCCTTCCGCTTTGATAAGCCACTCGCTTAGCTATAAAGGCATGTTCTTACTTTTCGTACCAGTAGTGAATGACTCCCACTCACCTCTGCCCGTTGATTGCTCGAAAGACTTTCAGATACGGCAGAGAAAGGGACATCTGTTGGGGTCGACATTTGGTGAGATGTGTCGGGAACCCAACAATGCCATTGAGAGCACGGTAAAACAGTGTGCTGATTATTGGTCCGACAACGAAGTGAAGAGAGGGCTCAAGTAAAGAGATCCCGCGCTTTCGAATGGTAGTGTGTAACCTGACTATGATCTTTTCGATCTCCTCGGAGAGAGATCTCCAGTTCTGACTGGCGGGGGGACCTTATCCTGAGTGTGTGGAGTATGAGTGAGACAGACAAATTAGGTTTTGGCAACCTACTTTTTCTATATTCCGCCCCAACACGATTCGACACGTCAGTCCCATGAATAGATTCGTGGGACAGGCCCGGTATCATCATGGATGCAGCGGTGACCCCGCGAGTTGCAATTGCCACCTTCGCAAAGAACGCGTAGTCTTCAATACCAGCACAGATAAGATATATTGTAGCTACCTCCCAATCTAGCTTATCCTTTGTGAACGCGAAAGAGGCTACCCGAACTCATTGTCATAACATCAAGAAGGGATGCCATCTGTAAGACATGATCTTATACCCATACTAAAATAAGTCGTGTCAGGTAGAGGTCAGGACGTACTTCGCGATAATCTCTATCAGTCAGCTTCTGCACCTTGTCAAGAAGCAAAACTTGTCGTCGTTCGCGTACTTTGAAGACACGTCTGATATATCCCAACTGCTACATGCACATTCTTTTTTTGAAAGTGGGGTTGAGATGAGGTCACATTTCAAGTCGCTTTCAGTATCATGCATGACGGCGGTAACGCATGGAAAGTTCAGAGGACGGTGTAAGATGATGTTGAACAGACTCAGTAACCGTGGGAACACGTCAATGCACGATCTCAGATCCCATAATAGGGGGTATTAATGACTCCCCGGCGGGCCGATGATTTTCATTTTCCAACTCATGGTCGCGCGACTTCAGGCTGGGGAAAACTCTTCAGGCGTTCTTCTTCATCTTCTTCGGTCTTGATATATGCGAAAGCATTGACTTCTCTATATTTCACTTCCCACACCAGTTTTCGCGGGTCTTTAGTCATGTGGAAAGTGAAGATGTGGCAGCGCTTCGTGCGGATGTGCGCTACAGTCATGATGCCAAGTCGTTGCTCTGTGTGCTGACTGCGCTTCAGCAATGGTTCGAAATCACCCACGGTGACTCATGGTACACTACCAACTCCGCTTGGCTCAAACATCAATCTCGACGACGTACCCGACGATCCCCTGGGATGGTTCTTAGTACCTGTATCCTCTCTTGCACGGCCTTTGCGGATCTCCGCTGCCATGGTATTTGAGGGAGGGACGATTGCAATATGTCTTCATGTCATGACCGCGACATAGGATAAGCGTATAGAATCATCACCATCTTTGGTACCGTTCATTCTAGGCTGAGGATTTAAGCGTTCGTGAGGGTGAAGCAGAGAATTGATCACTTCAAATAATCGGGCATCACCTACACATAGAACCCCTCGGAACTCCACTCTTTCGCCTCCTCCCCCTTTCCCACCCATCCCATGTGATCTGCCGTCAACACGGCCGCTCGTAGGAATAGCGAGCCGTCAAGTTCATCTGCCCCATCTAGTTCAGTGCCAGCAAAGTAGCCTTTGGACTGGAAGCCGTAGATGGTAGAGAAGTGCGCGAAAGCTCGTTGGATTTTTGTATGGTGGTCGTCCGGGTGCGTTATGGACGATTGGATAAGGGGAAGGAATGGGTTAGGTGGCTGCGCATCTTGTGTTGGGGCACTATCCGCTGGTGGGACTGCGAGATTATTCGGAGTGTTCGGCACTGGAGACGTTGACTTAAAGAAGCGCTTGAAATTGAAGCAGGGACGGCCCGCGTGATATCCATGATGCAATTGCGCTTGCAAAGTACACACGGAGAAACAAAACTTGCGCTCGAGGAGACAAGGATGCGATGAGTGAAGGGATGAATAAGCTCGACGTGACCAGATGCATCCTGGAATCATTATAGGTGAGGGTTACCCAGACGCAATCAATACTTACAAGAAGAAATCAGCCGTAAACCCTTTCTCACTCCACCCTCCAACAGCGTACATCACCGATGTTGTCCAGATACATTCTTCCATTTTGCGTTCAATCTCTCCTGGAATTGAGAGATCTATCGTCCACTGATCAACGTATGCCCGAATTTTGTCCTCATGAGCTGTGAGTGTGTCTGGATATTGTGCAATGTATTGACGTGGGCCATCTGGCGCAAGGCGGGGTCCTTGAGCACTCGAGCCAGGATTGAAAAGGCATGTGTTCCTTGTTCTATTGCTGCCTTGTTTGGGATCATGGGCGTGTCGTCGAGCACCATTGATGTAAACTTGGCCTCGGTTTTGTCAACATCACTAGTCACTTGAGCGACAAACAGTGGCAGCGGGAGGAACCTTCGTGGATGATCATCTCGCAACGCTGTCATTGCAAGACCTAATGGAGATTCAGCGAGAGTAAGCCACTCGTCTTCCTTGGCACCAATGTGACTTGCCCTCGGAAAGCATGCCTTTCAAACCAAATTCTACCCCATATCCGCAATGGATCAGTGGATGCATGAGTCCGTCAACAAATCGTGACAGCATGTTTGGTTGGCTTGCTGCATCTCTTCCAGGATTGAAGTTGTATTTGTCGGAAAACACGAATTCTTCCAAGGTTGCGGCGGCACCCTTCTCTTCGATGGCTTT
>NW_024541014.1:0-11982 GCF_016647625.1 Suillus subalutaceus
TTTTGCCCAAACACTATACCATAGCCTTTGTTAGACACCTGACCTTAGCCACTCGCTTGTCATCCCACACTAGTGCTGCCGCGGTCCGGTTTGGTCCGGTTCATAGAGGGTTGAGCGAGAACCGAGAACCGAACCTAGGTCCGGTTCTACCAGACTCGCCGAACCTCGAACTGGACCTTTGCGAACGGTTCGAAACGGTCAGGTTCGGTTTTTTTTCGGTTCGAACGCAAACCGAACGCAATGAAAATTACAGCTAGGCAAAAAAAAACATAGTTGATACTGGTAGTTACATCTCCAATGCAGCCGCATGCCCCTCAGCCTCTACTGCTGCAGAAAGGTGCCCATTCCTATATGCTCCCCTCAACAATTGTAACGCCGTGAATGTGGAAGTCACGAGTGCATTGCGTCGCACAGTAGAAATGATACCTCCGCTTGAGAATGCCTGTTCGGAGGGAACAGAACTGCCTTGAATGGGTAGGTAGTCTCACGCGATGCGTGCAAGTGTAGGGTATTGCAGCGAGTGAAGCTAATAAATAGATTTAGTAGCGAAGAAATGCATCAAAAAGATCACTTACCCCCCACCAGGCAACAATATCATCTGTCTCCTCGAGTGGCGCAGACAAGTATAGTTGAGCTCTTGTCGAGGATTGTGAGTAAGATGGTCGGTCGTTTGATGCGCCTTAATAGCCTCGCGCATCCAATCATCACCGTAGTCCTTGCGTACAGGTTTTGTTGGCAGAGCAGATTGCTCTCTGGTAGGCGTCTGACTCGGCGGTTTATAATAGGCATCAAACACAGCCTCCAGGCGATCCCTGCCATCTGCAACGTCTTGAGCATCCCAACGACCTTCAACATATGCAAGCTTATAGTTTGGATCAAGAACTTAAATTATATTAGATACAATCATGAATAATATAAAAAGCGATAGTACTCACCAAGACAGATGAAATACACATCCGATTGACTTGTTTTCTTGAAGTACTTGTCGACATTCTTGAGTCCTTGCTTAATCGCATCGGCAATCGGCGCATACTGCGGATCATCTGCCATGGATCTCCATCGTTCAGCAAGGCACTCTAGTGTAGGGATCGTTTTCCATGCGGTTGGATGTTTTGCTGACAGAACGATTGCTGAGCCATTGCTGGTTCCTTGAGGACTCGATGAACGAGTGCAAGGTGTTTCCAATCGCTATGATCGAGCTTAAAGTTGTCGTAAGACTTGTTGCGAAGAGTCGGGACTTCTTTGCTTTCATCGGCGAGGTTTGTGAAACGGTTTACGCCTATTTAATTATATACATGAGACCACTTTTAAACATTGAAAGAAAAAACTCACTCGACGCAAGAGCAACATGCGGTCTAGGCATTTATATAGCGAAGCCCAGCGAGTCCTGATCCACTGCAACAACTCAAGTTCAGGTACGTTCTCTTCTTTGCAGGCCTTCGGAAAAATGCGCGAGCTTGAGGGGACTTTCGGATCTGAGGTTCTCGATCAGCAAATAGAATAGTCTAATAACAATAGCATGTACCTGCTCGATGAGGGCAAGAGCTTTGCCAAGCGAATCCCCAGTATCGAATAAGCTATCGTTGTCTTCAGTCTTATCATTAACGCCCATGGGAGAAAGCTCATTAGTTAAGGTATCAACTTGAGCAATCATCGCCACCATCAAGCGGCCTGACGAATCTTCTTCATCAAGGCAGCTTTGAGGAGTGGGCACCAACTCCGTCACGAAGTGTCATGCAGCCAAGTTAGTATATGTTCCTGGCACCTGATGCGGCGTGTGTCAGGTGCCCACCGAGTACCCTCTGGATCGATTCATGTCCAACTGCTTTCATGGCGGTATCATTATTGGTGGCGTTATCGGAGGTCATCCATCCAACCTGCAACATGCTTATTAAATTCAGTACATAGTAGCAGCCCAAACCTTACCTTATCTCGCAGATGGTATGTGTCGATGGTATCAGTAATTCAAGCGCGCGGTATTACTGGCCACTATGATTGCCTTGGATGTGTTCAAAACTTAGTTGCTCACGGCGCAACTCCCATTGCTGGGGTTTGTCATCCGGGCTCCAGATGTAATGACCTGTGACGCAGAAGAAAGGGTCACCAATGATTGAAGTCCAGGAGTCAAAAGTCATGGAGACTTGACTGTCCACCTTTGCGAGACGTTTGCGAATAACATCAACGACGGCTACTGCACGGGCTTTGATGGTCTCCGTAAGCTTGGTGCGGTGAGGGATATCACTTTCAGCAAGGGCAGGACGGACATAACGGAGCAAGTTGCGGAAGGCTGGTTTGTCGACAAGTTGCAATGCCTCATCCTTGGTAACATAAGCTCCACAATATAGTCAAGAAGCCCTGCCTTTGTAAACATAGGTGCTTTAGGGACAAGGACATTGTCAAGGGTGGATTGTCTTGAACTATCCATGCATCAGCAAAACACGAATCACAATACACCAAGCACAACTCACAGGCATTTAGCCTCATCAGTTGGAACCACTCGAGGGTGCATGGTGATGCCCGCAGCTTCACAGCGCGTTTTGTACACTTGAAAGTGGTTTTTATTCCTGATAGATATTAATAAATATTCAAGAGACAGAAGACGCAAACATACCGACAGATATGCGTGCGGAGCGTGGATATATTTCCCCGAAAGGTGTACTTGCTTTCGGGTTCACCAGAATCCCTAACAACATTAGCGCTTTAAGTAACCACACATGTAGTCCTAAATACGTACTTGCAAGGTTTGCATATCCATTTATTTTCATCACGAGTAAAGACAGTGCGAACATCAGCAGCACGCTCACTCTTTTGACAAAGTGGCGCAGGTGATTTCAGGGGTCGGTCCATCGGGTCCATCATCATCTTCAGATCCATCATCATCTTCAGGCACGTCTTCATCTTCAGGTGCGTCTTTATCCTCAGCACCAGGATCAGTATTGTTATCCGTATCGGCAACCAGTCGCATGAGAGCCACTCATCATCAGATAATGGGGCTGAGAGAGCTGCAACGCTACCTTTTTCCTTGACTAGATGCTCAGTCGCACTAGAAGATAACGCGCGTTTGCGGTTTGAGGATGCTGGGTGAGAAGAAGCATTGTCGGCATCACGGAGGCGAGCAGAGGGCTTAGAGGTGCGAATCAAGCGTCGAGCACCTGCAGTAAGTGGCGCTGGTTTTGCGCCCAGCCTTCAGTAACACGGAGAAATGCGTTCTGAGCCTGCGGGGAAGTAGTAGATGATGTTTGGCTGGGCTTGCCTGAGCAGAGGCTGGAGGGCAAAGTGGGACAGTATCGTCGGGAATCATTGTAAAAATAATATCCTGGGCATCCTTAAGAGAACCATCAGCATTAAGGGCACATGCGTCAGATTGAGACATTGTATGAGTGAAGATATCACTCACCCTGGCGGGGCTTGCTCCTTTTATATGTGAACCAAGCAAAAAAACTGATCTCCAAAGCCATAACACATTGGAGGATCCTACAATATATCAATCAGTGTATTAAGTATATTGGGGCTTGAATTTGACACTTAGTTCGTACCTTGAGCTTTATTGGCAGCAGGGGGGTGTGGGATGCGAGCCTCCGGAGAGATTTCAAAGTCAATGCAAATCCTGAGGATCCCAGCCATCAAAGTGGACCATGGGGGCAGACATCGAAGTGACCAAGTGTGTGCCTCGCCGATGTCGCAAGGAAGCTTCGATCAAATCGGTTCGGGGTTCGGAACGGTTCGGGAAGGTCCGAACCTATATTGGAACCGTTCGGGAAACAGTGGACCGCGAACCTCATTCCGGTTAGGTCCGGCCAATATTTGGAACCGTGGACCGAACCATGGACGAACCTGACCAATGGGCCGGTTCGAACCGTGGTTCGGAACCGGACCACGGCAGCACTATCCCACACTGTCATTACCAAATTGATTGTCAATTGATGCCTGTGCCTTTACACCTGCGAGATCAAAGCATAGAGGATGTATATAGATAAAGAAATTGCTCAGCCTCACTTTTTGCGGAGACATGGAAACTACTAAGAGTGTGAATAACTCTGGAACGATGTGCTAAGTTGAGCGCGGCTGAAGGCGCTGATGGTCCGTCCCGGGATGCTGATCATCTTGTGGCGGACCACCCACCGGGTGAGTAAAAACTGCAGTGGTATAACAAAAACCTGTTTCGAGGGCGCAAATCCACCCTATGTAAGCGGCTTCTCAAGGCCGCTCCTGTGGAATGGTCACATCAGTATCGGTAATTTTCCCCACAGAGATAAGTACGGGCGCATGGGTCAATCGATCGCTCACTATCCACATGCGGTGGTGCCCAACCTCTGTACGTTAGCTGTCTCAGGTCTGGAGCGGGATTCCTGACAGGGAAGTAATACTAAAAATGAGGAATTGGATGGCCAAGGGGAGTTGAGGCAGGGAAGGCTGCTATCTCAGGGAGGCACGAGCAGCTCATAGTTAACTTGAAAACCGTTTTCTCGCAAATGCAGGATCTCTAACCCATTCTATGTTCAAACCATTGGTCCAGGCAAAATCACATTGGTGCTGTGTTTTCACCAATTGCTCCTGTCGCATCCACGTCATCACAGCAATTTCTGTCTGCGCATCTTGCGGTTTATATCACTCTAGCAACTCGCAATACATATTTTAGATTACATGATATGGTCACTTCACTTTGTACATAGGTATACCTTCCTTACTGTCTAGTGCCGAACGGACTTGGAAATCAGCGATACCACTTTTCGCGATATTTGTGTGACTGGACGAAATGTCACGAACTGGTGGTAACTAATAGTATCAAACCAAACCACGTATCCTATCGTAACAACTGTCGCCGAGAGAGACTATCGGTTGGACCCCTCAACTCTTCCGTTTCGTCGGATATTGACTTTGCAAAACAAATGTCAATCATGCCTACGCGGCGCAGGTCGTCCTCCATCGGATGCTCCACATCATCCAGGACTTCATTGACAGGGGCTGAATGACAACCCAGCCACAAGAGTTGTAGTGCACCTGTATTTGCGATGACAACTTGACTGTCGCTGGGTGCATCAAATGCTCTTGTCATGTGTAGAGCCAATGTTATCATGATCACCGATGCAGATATCGCAAACATCAGCTAGAGTGGCTCATCGATAAACTGCCATAGTGTAGATATCGTCATGAGCTCACAGGAAGAAGGTTGATCTATGACATGGATCAGCAGTGGAGAGAAGTTCAGTACAGTTACACTGACATTGAGACGCAGGGAAATAATCTGCTCATCAATATAGGCCGCCACCCCCCGTAATCATATTCTTCACATCCTCCATTAGATAGGCCAACTTGCCCCGCTGAGTATGTGATACAGTGAGCAAGATGCTTGCGAAAGTCACAGTCTCGTATGACCACATACCTGTCCAAACGAGTTGTGCAGCCACCTGCGCAATGGCAGCCTCTAGCTTATCTGGGCTCAATGTGAAGTTGGACACGGGATCAACCCCCTGGGACTCTTGCATATAGGACTCGACCTCAAGATTTAAGCCTAACAATGACATGATATACCTATAAATCAAATCTTCAGTGAGGAATTGTAGCATGGCAGCGAAGGGAAGGTTCTAACGCATCCGCAATTGAGGGCTGGCTAGTGGAATTTCCAGCAAAACTGTAAAATGAGTACCCGTCACTGACATTGGAAGCCAAAACGGAAGCAATCTTGTATCGACAGTGGATCATTGAACTTTTGTAGCCTCTCGAGATAAGCATAAACACACCGTTGATTGCCAGCTATTAGACGTCCACTGCGACCACTGCGTAATTTCCCACTGCATTGATGGTTGCGAGTCCGACACGGACAAAGGATTGTCCAGAATGTTGGTTTGCATGTCAAGCACAGCACCGGCGGTCACAGCCGAAAGTGAGCATTGCACAAAATAGACTTCAACGACATATGGAACACCTGAAGGGTACGCTGCAGAATATTTGGTAACATGGCGAATTTATAAAAAAACAAAACAGAGCTGACTCACTTTGATTACGCATTTCCCAGGTTACTGGCACGGCAACCTCTTGTTGTACAGAAGGCTCAATGTCTAATAATGTAGAAACCATAAGGACAACACCAGGGGGAGTATCCGGGCCGCTGACCTGTAAAACAACTGTCAGTCAGATTCCATAGCACCCACGAATTATCTTGGAGAAGTTTTACATTGCCATCTGACGTCTGGTAGGGTGAAAGCACTTGTACTTGGTCTGACCCGTAAATATCCCTAAATAACGATGAAACATCGTTTGGAACTATGATGACGCACAGGGGTAGCTTGCGCTCATAGAAAGATAAGTTCCATATCCGATCGAAGAATTTACCTGTACCGTGCCAGCATTCACCGAGTGTGTGATATTTGGAAGCAATCCACAACGCGAGCTTATCGTCGTTGCATTCACAGCTGCGGATCCTGTCGTAGAGTTTGTTTGTGGAACGTCGTAGACTGTATTGTTGGACCACCCTGCAGAAACCAGTCCAGGCAATTGACTGACAACTGGTAAGGATGCGACGATGGGTGCCCAGTTCGCAACAACGGTATTCAAACTCGCCCAATCAGTTGGCCATGCTTGCGTTGTTAGCACAGGGGTCTTCGTGGAAGTATTGAACGTTTGGAATTGTAGCAGAGTGGAGGAGGTAATGTGTAGCACGGAAATGCTTGCAAGGTAGGCAGTCACAGCAGAAACAGCCCACCATGAAGCAGGGATCTTGATTTGTCGCCAGATACTACTGAGTGCAGAGCCGAGGCCAGCCCATGCACCAGAGATATCATGAATGACAGTCAATTTCTGACGGCGTGCTAGCATTCTTGACATCGCAACCCGTTGGGTGAGGAAGAGTAGAACGGCCGTGTAAATCTAGATGGAGCCTTGTGATTGGTATACCTATCAGCTAAAGGGGGTCACGTACCGTGTAAAATGCCTGCAATGAAACACTCAGTACCACAGACTAAAAATTGTCGTTCATTGGTGAATGGGAGGATCACACGATGTTCCCACTGAAAGATATAAGACATAACAAGGACGACGTGTATCACGATCAGTATGGCATGCAGCATGTAACATGTGCCAGCAGGGTGATCCATCGAATGCATTTCCTAGTTTTTTCAAGTGAGACTTCCAGGACACTGGGGGAGGAGATGTAGCTGTTGGCATGTAACACCGATTAACGTGATAATAACATACCGGACCAAGTCCTTGGCGACTGAATAGCAGGATATTTGTCGTTTGTGGCTGACATGAACCACTTGTTGAAGAGATCCAGTAACGTTACCAGGGAGGAAGACACAAGAAGTGGTACAGTACTATTAGTAGTATGAATGAACAGGTCGACGTTTATATATCTAAAAAGAACGTGTCTGGCATCACATTTTTACAGAGATGTGGGAACTGCTGATCGGGAGAAAAAAATTGGCAGTGAGAACGATCGAGTACTATGTCAAGGGCGGCCGACGGACTGATCATCTTCATGGTGGACTACCCACTGCATCGGGAGAGCAACGTGAGGCTGGTATATATAGCAATGACCAACAGTGACGCACAAATGCAACCATGATGCACAGCATGGAAAAGCGAGAGTGAACTTATTTGAGTACTTGAGTTCAAACCCTTTAGTCAGAGGTCGCGGGAGTGAATCCTGTAAAAAAACAACCAGGGAGGTTGTAGCTGATATGAACCGGGACCTAGCGAGAGCAAGTACGGTACTAGTCTATGAATGAACAATCGGCTTCTATTATATATATAAAGACATTGCTCAGCCTCACCTTTTTACGGAGATATGAGAACTACTGATTGTGCAAATAACACGGGCTGGTGGGAATGAGTGCCAAGTCGAGCGCTGCTGATGGGTCTTGAATTCCGACGCTGATGATATTTGTGGCGGACCACGCAACCGAGTGAGTCAAGGCTGCGCTGGTATAACAAAAACCTGTTTGAGGGTACGAATGCACCATATGCGAGTGGCTGCCAGCGGCTAGCAACATTTAACAACATGCTTGTTTTTGGATTCACCGTCAGGATGGCTGCTCAAGCGCTCAAGGCCGCTCTTGTGCAAGTATCGGCAAAATTAACCCACGGAGATAATTATAGCGCATGGTCAATCGCTCACTAGTACTATCCACGTGCAGTGAGTGTACGGTGCGGTGGTGCCACAAACCTCACCTTCGAACATATATAGTTGTTGTCTGGAGTTGTCTCCACTCAAACCCAATGAACAGACGCACATGACGTCATTCTCTCCAGCGGCCTCGATATGCATATACTGTAAGACAAAGCTGAACTCCTCAACAATCGCCGCCCAATCACAACCAACCCCGTAATCGAGATCTGTACATTAGTCAATAGTCAACATGTCCAGCTCACAAAACAATACCAACAACGTCGCATTGAACACTTCTAGCCCGCAGCATCAACTTAACGACCCTTCCCAGTCACTACGTTCCGGATCGCGTGCCACTGTACAGACTCAGGTCTCCTTGCCCGCGAATATCGAACGTGTGTTCTCCTCTGCGATTCATAGCAAGAATACCTCTGCGCAGTCGGATGATGCATACCCCACTCGTGCTACCTTAGGCACGTCATCTGCCGGGCAGACTCGCATGAGAGCTTGAGCTCATGGTAACACTGCCCTCACCAGCGAGCGCCAACTCGGCGTTCAACCTACGCCAGAAGGTGTTAGCCATTTGATAGCCAGCCACTGACACATACAGTATTACAGATGGAATCGCAATTGATGGGCAGCCCAACCCGCCCGAGGGCCATGCTGGGTTCGGTGACGGAAAAACGCAAAAGGCAAGTCTTGTGCTATAGACAATTAGTCTAAGCTTATTTCCTTTATAGGTCATCAGCGAGCATACTAAAAACTTTGAGGAATTAGATGACTATGGGGAGTTGAGGCAGGGAAGCGGCTGCCTTAGGGAACGCACGAGTAGCTCATAGTTGAGGAACGGTGATCATTGCATGACGAGTAGACTAGCTGGACATTATCCTGGATATGTAGTACGATCGAGTTGTAGCATAACAGAATCGCAACTCTTGTGTAAGGATTATGCCGTGACAGTAACTAGGGGATAAATAAAGGCACTGACACTAGTTGGTCAACTGTCCATCAAACAGCTCGAACGACCCGTCTCATACATGCATTTGATACAAAAACTATAGATGCAAGTAACAACAGCCGAAGTAAAATAAAGTTAGTACAGCTGATCGCTGTGCTCACGACATGAATAGATAAAGTCAACACCTGCTGCAAAATTCCAACAGCCACTACTGCTGTTGTCCCTCGAGCTTCTTCTTGCCTGAAGCAGCTGTCAAGCTCTTGTGGATAAATGGCAATACACCTCCTCCAGCGATTGTTGCGCGAACAAGGATATCGAGTTCTTCATCTCCTCGTATAGCAAGTTGCAAATGCCGGGGTGTTATACGTTTGACGCGCAAGTCCTTGGATGCATTTCCTGACAACGGGTGTAAGAACGAGCGTCTTCAATCCGGATTGACCTACTCACCAGCAAGTTCAAGCACCTCAGCAGTGAGATACTCCAATATTGCACTGGTATAAACAGCAGCCTTCGCTCCAATACGCACATTGTGCTGCGTGCGCTGTTTCAGGTAACGATGGATACGACCGACGGGAAACTACAAGGGGGGTAAAGAAAAAGGGGCTATATCAGGAAAACTGATCAATGGAAGATACACTCAAGACGGACCTGAAGGCCAGCTTTCTGACTACGAGTCTGTATCGTTCTTGGTGTCGTGGTCGTACCGGATCCTGCAACCCCTCCTGCTGCTTGAGTGGGCGCGCCAGACTTAGACTTCCCTCCGGTAGATTTGGGTGCCATGTGTGATAGTGTGCAATGTTTTACTCTAGAAAGGTCTTGTATGCGCTACGGGCAGTCAACCAAGATTACGGCAGGGTTGCAACGAAAGATGGAGAACTTACAAGAAAGTAGAATGATGTACAAACACGTTGGTGTAGCACGAAGAGTTTGAGGGGTGTGATCACTCAGACTATTTGGCGTGAAAAACAAGCAAGCAGTGACCAGCGAATGTGAGAAATGCAGTCAACAAGGACGCGAAGGGTGTTATGATGGCAGTAAGAGGCAGAGTCGCGTCTTTGTTTAGGGTCGGCAATTCGGTGTTGTTGAGAATTCTAATTTTGGCCTTATTTGTGACGCGTGTAGTCACGTGACGTGAGCCCACGATGAGGGACTGACTGAAAGTTGGCATAGCCTTAAGCAACTTGGACTGGAATCTGCGTAGTGGCTTGGTGACTTTGCAGTATATCCAGGTAGGAATTAACATCTAGCAGGTATGATCGCTAATCTGTATCATCTATCTAGTTCGATAAGAATCTCGTGATGAGCTCGAGCACTCCATACTTGGACGCATTGTCGAAACACTTTCCAGCGGAATGCTCGTCCATCATAGATTCCCTGAGTTCCGAGCATACCCGCTCTACTGTGGACACGCTATTTGCATTTGCGTTTGGCGGTGATTGTCCCACAGACATGTCGGCCCTCGGCCAACTTGGGTGGGCACGAGATCAACCTGCCGCCATGAGGGCGATTCAAGACCTGGCTGTACAGAAAGGCACAAAACGCGGCGAGCAGCCAGCACTGATGAAGAAGGCGTCGGTTCAAACTCAAGCGCCCAAAAACTACGGATGTAGACGACCGGCCCATTTTTACACTCCCTTCGATATCCACGACCTCGCCTGTTCGCAAAAAAGTTGACATCACGATTCACGAAAAAACGATACGCTTTATAAATCCTTCATCTCGTGTGGTTGAGGCATCAATCCCAATTTCTAATATTTCACGAACATTCCTGGTACCAACGCGCGGAAAAGCAAAGCAGCATTGGACAGTCGTCATGCTATCCAACGATGTACCTGGAAAGGGTAGGGCCACAACTTCTAACCCACACCAAATAATATTTGGACTTGACGCTATAAGCGCCTCTAAATTCGACACACTTACCTACTACTCCGGCTCCTCCACTCCATCCACGTCAACAGTTGCGAAAGGAGAGAGACTCTCTCCGTCCTACACGAGTTTTTGGCACATCTCCCTATTTCTCTTCTCGAGGCCTCGGCAACTGTATTCCGTAGCGCGTGTGCCACTTCTAAATCAGGACATTGCGCCGCCGGTATTGATGCCTATTTTGCCGCCAAACCTGGAACTCTATGGTTTTTCGATTCAGGAATTCTCTGGGGAGAGAGTAAACCATGCGAGTTCTGGGCCGTTGGTGATCTCGTCCCAAAAGATGGTATTCGCATGATCAGTGCCACGGGGCGCACGTGTTCCGTTATCCTAGGGAGAAAGATATCGCCGTCTGGTGAAGAGCACAACGATAAAGAGAATGCAGAGGGAGACATTCTCGAGACGGAGTTCTCCATGGTGGACGGGAGAGAACAAGACCCCATCAATGCGTGGGCGAGACAGCGGAAACACCTGTTTGGCAAAGGTTCCGATCCACCTCCCCCCAAAGCCACAAGTGGTAAGAAGGCAACGACTGAGGAGGGACCGTCTATTGGCGGTAACACTGCTACCAATGGTCCCGCGTGGGATGACTCAGACTCGGACGATGAGGACTACGAGATTGCATCGTCGGAAGATATTGATAATAGCAGCTCGTCAGATTCAGAAGCGAGCGACGTCGGGAGCGGTAGCCAACCTGATGATGGTTCGGAGGAGGAAGACAACCGTGGAAGTGATGCCAACGACGGCGAAGAGAGTGGCGAGGAGTCTGAGGAAGAGCTCAAGAAGCACATCATCCTCTCTTGCGACCGGGCGCTATGCCTAGGATGTCCAAAGCGACCATCAATACAGTCGTAGACATGGTGAATGAGGATTGGATAGAAGGCAGCGAGGAAGAAGACGAGCTCGATGATTCATAGCTAGAGCACGACATCAATATGCTTCATTACCAGTGCGAATAGCGGCGGCATTGTGGCAAATCGTGGTTTCGAGTCTG
>NW_024541015.1:0-11976 GCF_016647625.1 Suillus subalutaceus
TCCTCAGGTTCACTGGACGCACATTGACGCACCTCGGAAATCAGTGGCACCCGATCGGGGTACGTGCCATCCTTTTTTCATACGTGTATAAGACATAAAGCTCACTGCCCATCTCCAGACGCGAGAAGCCTAGAGTTGTGCAGACAGGCCCATACGCGGTGGTTCGTCACCCACTGTACATGTGAGCCTCTTGTGTCATCTGCTGGAATTGGGTTCTGACGTCCTCCTTATGACAGGAGCTTGCTCATCCAGGAGCTACTTTTTACGCTGATGTCCTGGTCTTATGCGCCGCTTGTAGGATTGGGTATTGTTGCTGGCGCGTTTGCTGTTAGATGCCTATCGAGGCGAGTATCTCGTCCGAGTCTGTGTTGCTGTATACAGGGATTGACTGCCTTTTGTTTTTAGGAGGATCTTATCATGCAAGACCCTGCTATTGCTGCGGAATACCGTGCGTATATGCGGAGGGTGCCTTCGCGCGTTATTCCGTTCCTTTGGTGATATGTCGTGTAATCCGAAGATTATATAAATTTTTATTGTGGGATACCTGCGATCTTATGATACAACGACTTCCCTACTTCTGATGATCGCCCTCAAGTACATCAATTTGCAGGTCCTGTTGTGCCGAGTCTCAAGGTAGGCGTTACTCGACGCTGTGCATCTCGTTCCAAGTATTTGATTGTTATTTAGATATGGTTGGATCGCCTTTAATTTCGACGCTGAAACTCGTCAAGGTATCCAGGTTTGTGTTACTTTCCATAGTGGCCATTGAATATTGAGTAGCTCCGAGTCTGGGCCTTGCCATCATTCGACGCTCCTACTCACATTTGTATCTGACTTTAGATAGCATGGCATAACTTTGACGTAAATCTGCAGATGCGGCATGGGTGCGAAAAGCCAATCCCAAGCCTTTTGCGTACTAGCAGCTAATAGTGCTTTTCAAGGCATCCATGACTTAAAGAACACCGTGTATGATATGGGATTGGATGATGCATATCCAAACCCATGTTATCCATGGTATCATTTAAGTTTTTTCAAGGAATTGGAGTGCGATTTGCAAAAGCTGGAGAACGCCGCTTTATTAAATGGCGGGAGACTTATTCAAGGAGAGGGCGGTGTAAGGCTATGCGAGAGTTCGAAGGGAAATAATGATCGAGACGAGTACATCATCAGGAAATCGCCGAGGCGACGGTTTTTTAGTTGTAGTTGGTGGTACGACCAGATCAAAAATTCACGCGATTATATGTAATGACCAAAAGTAGACAAAATAATATATAAGATAAGCAAATTGGTAGCGAAGGATAAGATATGGCAAAAATGTATAATTCTGATGAAAATAGGCAAGTGTACCAGCATTTCTCGACTGCATGGTCACCTATGGTCACCAGGTGACCACTTGGGATCAAGAGGCTCGGCCCTATGGGATGCTTATGTAAGTCCGAAATTTTTTCAAAGTTCAACCTTAGAGTCTTCTTACTAGTTCCTTCTCTCAATGCTACCACCACCACTTAATTACTCTCCGAATCTCGAACTCTCACTCTTTTTGGCCTTCCCTCTTGGTCCCTCCCTCTTGGTCCCTCCCTCTTGGTCCCCTCCCTTATGTTCCTCCTCCTTGGTTCCTCCTCCTGGTGGTCCCTCCCTCCGCGGTTCCTCCTTGGTTCCTCCTTCGCGGACCCTCCTTCCTGGACCCTCCTTCCTGGACCCTCCTTTGCGGACCCTCCTTCCGCGGACCCTCCTTTGTGGACCCTCCTCCCTCTTATACTCGTTTTCTGTCTTTTGTAGTGTTATCTTTGTATATATGTACTTACATCTTGTTTGTTTAATTACAAAATGAATTTTTTTTGGAATAAAATGTGTGTACAAAGGTCGAAAAATTAGCTTTTGTTTGAAGCCACCCAACATTATCAAACTTTGTCATGGCTGCCAAGTGTTGGCAACATTTGCCGGTTTGGTGAGAAATGGCAAGTAATTGCAGGTAGACTATCATGATTGTGCTTTTGGGAGTTTTCATCCAACTTACTCCGGGTATATAAAGCATTTTCTAGTGAACTATCATTTTGATAGATATTATACAAATTTTAAATCAGGTAAAGCTTGACAAAACTTTACCATTTTCACGTCACTTCCCTGATGCATAGTTCCGAACATCGAACGGCTGACTCCAATATTGGCTTGCTTTCTTCATCAGGCTAGAGCGAAGTAAAAATAGCCCGTCTGGTCGGCTATTGCCAGGGGGAGGCACCTTTGGTTGCGAGTTAAGTGTTGACAGGAGGATTCATCGCAGAGTGGTGAGTATTCTTGTAGGCCTGGGCGCATGGGGAGTTGACGTCTTGACTTCCGTCTTCGTTGTTTCGGTGGCGTGACGCCACCGAACGCGTTCTCCAGTCTCTTCGTATATGCTAGGCTATGTATGGACCGTAGTAGGGGTGACTGAGGAGACGACGAATTTGGAACGAGTTAACGTTCATATGTCCCTCTGAGCTCGGCGGTATGCTGGACTCGGTCAGTTGATTACACACAGGGCAAGTTGGTGAGTCCGTGCAGTGGTTGAAACAACGTCCATTTTGACATCTGGCATAGCTTCAACACAGCCCATCAAATGAGACTTTTTATGCAACTGTGTTTGTCATTCTCATCGTGTCATTTGCTATGTCACGATTCGTCATTGACACCGTCGTGACTCGTTGAGGACCACGCTAGTCAGATGCGCGTCATAAAGGACTGGCAATACTTCCAACTTGAACTTGCCAAGTCAGTGGACTTGAACCAGACGCAAAACAGCATATAAAACCATCACCCGAAAATCGGAAACAGCTCCAGACACTTAACTGATATCCAACCTCCAGCATGTATTCCATCGCCGGCCTCACTATTCCGGTACCCCCACAAGTCGTGGAGGGACTGGCAGTATCAACCACTTTGCGGTTCTTTCAGTATGGGATCTCCCGTACTCGTGCGATCGCCCCAATCGCTAAAGCAGAATCAGGTGCCATTCGCTCAACCCCGACCACCTTCATCGGTAAGGCTGTGACCCCGATACACGCCCTCGCATCCTTCATCCCATCCGTGACATACGTTCTATGCGTCACCGGCAACCTATTCACGCAGCCTGCGTGGATGCAGCGCATGAGCCTACCTGATGACTACTTCCAACACGAGACCAAAGCCGTGCTGAGAATCGCAGCATGTGCATCGACCTTTGTGCTCCTCAGGTTCGTCGGACGCGCATTCACGCACCTTGGGAATCAGTGGCACGCGGTTAGGGGTGCGTATCATTCTTACTATTTGTGTGTTGAGGATATGTGTAAGTCGACTGCTCTTCACTAGAGACGGGAGAAGCCTAGAGTCGTGCAGACAGGTCCATATGCGGTGGTGCGTCATCCGTTATACACGTGGGTCTCATGTTGCATTATCTCGATCGGATTTGACGTTGATGTCGTCCTTAGGAACATGCTCATCCAGCAGGCGCTTTTTGCAGTGATGTTCTGGTCTTATGCGCCACTCGCGGGTCTTGGTATCGTTGCTGGCGCGTTCGCTGTCAAGATACCTATCGAGGCGAGTGTCTTGTTCTTGTGTACTCAGCAGTACTTATTTTATTTTAGGAGGCTCTTATTATGGAGGATGCTGCCGTTGCCGCAGAATACCGTGCATACATGCAAAGAGTGCCTGCGCGAAGTCATTCCATTCCTCTGGTGATGTGTTTTACTTGAATAATAATATGTCATAAATGCAACGCATCGAGTCGGAGGACTCATCATGATCTCGAAGGGAAAGCATTCTTATAATCAACTGGCGATAAAACGTGCTTAATCTACAAAAAATCCAGAATCTGTATGTAAGTAGTTGATGGGCAACAAACTAGTCTTGACCATGTCCGAATAATGGGTGAAGTGTACAGGCAGTAGGAAACCGCTGGCGAGCAAGCATAATATACCTAATATCACTCATCAGCCTCCTAATCCACAGGCCCAAGCTTTCAGCCAGTCTTGACAAGGATACAAGAGGATGATGGTTCAGGATAGGACACCACCAAAGGACCATTAAAACTCATTGTTTCCTGAATCGTCCTGATTCTGAGGGTGCGTTGGCGCGACGACAATTTGGAAAGAAAGAACGTCGCAAGTTCTATCTTCATGTCCGTGCTGCTAAGCTTACATTCAGCAAGCCAGTGTGCGCTATGCGGAATGGGCAATGAAAAGGTCTGGAGACTTCGGAACGGAACACGCACCATCCATTCAGGCAGCTGGTATATTTTCCATCTATTGCCGGAGTGGCAGAGGCGATACGCGTGCCGATTGCTGTCGATCATTGTGTGTGTGATGGAGATGACATGAGATAGCGAAGCGAGGAAAGCCGCTCCATGGACGGTCGAGCAAAGACTACCAGATTTCGATCAATTTTGGCTGCAGAGCAATATTCAGTCGGTGACTGTGGGCACGCGTGGAAATACGAACTGGCAAGCAACTTTCGTATGAAATCTGCGACTGAGCCAGGTGTACCCACGTGGAGCGCAGACGTGTTCGGTGGTGAATAATCTCTGCCTCGGAGAGATGCCGCACCTCCGTGAGTGAAGAGCTATGAATGGAACATAGTGCAGATCGATCCCATTTGCCAGTGAGTAAGCTGCCGTCAAATAACGACCTGGGTAACCTGGGTGAACTCGTATTCATACCAGGAGTGGACGGCGCGGAAGCTCCCACTCCGCCCATCAGCTGGTGAAGAAGCAAAAGACCGTCAGAAGAAATGTGTTCATCGGAATTGTGTGCCATATCGTGCACGGTGAGGGTTCTAAATACCGCATCAAAGGATGTAATTTGCTCAGATGAGGACGATGATGGCGCGGCTGACGCATTCAGGAGCATTGTGACAACTGCGATTCCTATGTCACTTAGAGATTTTCGGTCAAGGTAGAGAAAGACAGCTTCTTTGGTTCGCACGCCTTCGTTAGGTATCCTTGTAAACGCAACAGTAAGCCATGACTACAGGCGTTGAGCCAACCCCCGAACCACCGATCTCACATGTGCAAGCCCAGTACAGCGAGCTGCATAAAACATTTGAATGTGTCGGAGTGAGAGAATAAACAATGATCGGAGAGGATGATGAGGGAAGACATCGTCGACAAAAGCCCAAACAGATCTCTCAACAAGTTCGGATTGCTCCTCCATAGCTATGGCTACCTTGGCAATGTGGTGAAGCTCCGAGATCTGTGTTGAAGTTGTTTTGGGCCATTGCTTGTCCATGAAGTCCAGAACGAAGTCTGAGATGACTTTGCAGTGATCAATGGAGATGTCAAAGGAGCTGTCCAACAAACTGAGAGCCATTCTCCCTAGAACCAGTGCAGCCTGAAGGCGGATGGCATAAGAATTCATAGCAAATACGAGAGGATCAGAACGATCAAAGGCAGCTGCTGAATTGCATGAACGAAGAACATTGTTGGGTAGAATTCCAAAAGGTGGCGTACGCCCTACGCATTGTCAACAAATATTCATATCTCGAAGTACAATCATAAACGCACCACGCCATAATGGGTTTTTCACTGGGCTTGAGCTTGAGGCCTTGAGGGCCTCGTGGTGTAAGGCTGTGAGAGAGTTCGAAGGATGAGACAAGATTGTGTCCGAATATCAAACGGTGACGAAGGGACCTCGGAAGGGTGCCAGTGCCAAACTCTAACGTTTAACATTGGTAGTCAGCCTCGGCATCAGTGCTTTCTTCATCAGGCTAGACTCTGAGCGAAGTAAAATAGCCGTCTGGGGAGTATTCAAATTCTTGTAAACCTCCGCGCGAGTCTTTCCAGTCTCTTCGTATATGCTATGCTATATATGGACCGTAGTAGAGGTGGATGACTCAGGAGACGATGGCAACGGCTTGGATCTGGCTACAGCCGGGATAGCCCATCAAATGAGACTTTTAATGGTTAACTGTGTTCATCAGCTACTTATCATATGGTGCATCGTGGGGATCGCGCCAGTCAGAAATGTGGCCATAAAGCACTGGCAATACTACTTCCAACTGCTAAGTCAGTGGACTTGAAACCAGACTTATTTAGAACAGGATAAAAAACCATCAACTGGAAATCGGAAACAAAAACACTTCACTGATATCCAACTCCAGCATGTGTTCCATCGCTGGCCTCACTATTCCAGTACCCCCACAAGCCGTGGAAGTACTGGCAGTATTAACCACTTTACGGTCCTTGCAATATGGAATTTCCCGCACTCGTGCAAACGCCCTAATCGCTAAAGCAGAATCAGGTGCCATTCGCACAAGCCCCAACCACCTTCATTGGCAAGGCTGTGACACCGATATATGCCCTCACATTCGTCATCCCATCCGTGACATATGTTCTGTGCGTCACCGGCGACCTGTTCACGCAGCCTGCATGGATGCAGCGCATGAGCCTACCTAATGATTACCTCCAACGCGAGACCAAAGTCGCGCTGAGAATGCAGCATGTGCATCGACCTTTGTGCTCATCGGGTTCATGGGACGCGTATTCACCCACCTTGGGAACCAATGGCACCCGGCCGGGGTGCGTGCCATTCTTACTACTTGTGTGTTGAGGATGTGTCTAAGTCGACCGCTCCTCACTAGAGACGGGAGAAGTCCAGAGTCGTGCAGACAGGTCCATATGCGGTGGTGCGTCATCCGCTATACATGTGGGTCTCATGTTACATTATCTCGGTCGGATTTGATGTTGATATCCTCCTTAGGAACATGCTCATCCAACATGCGCTGTTTGCAGTGATGTCTGGTCTTATGCGCCACTTGTGTGTCCTTGGTATCGTTGCTGGCGCGTTCACTGTCAAGATACCTATCGAGGCAAGTGTCTTGTCTTGTGTACTCAGCAGTACTTATTTTATTTTTAGGAGGCTCTTATTATGGAGGATGCTGCTGTTGCCGCAGAATACCGCGCATACATGCAAAGAGTGCCTGCGCGAGTCATTCCATTCCTCTGGTGATGTGCTTTACTTGAATAATAATATGTCATAAATGCAACGCGTCGAGTCGGAGGACTCGTCATGATTCCGAAGGGAAATATTTCTATAATCAACAACTTGTATAGTATACAAAAAATCCAGAATCTGTATGTAAGCAGTTGATAGGCAACAAAGTAGTCTTGACCATGTCCGAATAATGGGTGACGTGTACAAACAGTAGGAAACCGCTGGCGAGCAAGTATATACATCTGATAACTAGTCATCTCATAATACGACCCGTCAGGTTCCTAATCCACAGGCCCAAGCTTGCAGCCAATCTTGACAAAGGATACAAGAGGATGATGACCGTCCAGGATAGGACAGCGCCAAAGGACCATTAAAACTCATTGTTTCCCGAATCGTCCTGATTCCAGTGTGCGTTGGCGTGACGACAATTTGGAAACAGAGAACGTCGAAACCTCTACTTTCATGTCCGTGCTGCTAAGCTCACATTCAGCGAGATGGTGTGCGCTATGCGGAATGGGCAATGAAAAAGTCTGGAGACTTCTCACGGAAGCCCGCTCCATCCAGTTAGGCAGCTGGTATATTTTGCATTTATTGCTGGAGTGACAGAGGCGGAGCACGTGCCGATTGTGTTCAGCCATCGTGTATGTGATGGAGATGACATGAGATAGCGAAGCGAGGGAAAAGCCGCTCCATGGACGGTCTTGGTGAAGGATGACCATTCGCGAGTCATGCACTCGAAACCTGTTACCGTTAAGGTTTTTGGGTCGTACAGAGCTGGAGAACCTTCGTTGTTGTCCACACGGGATTTCGAAGCATAGAAAAGGCAGCCTGACAGAAGGCCCACATTCTCAAGTCCACTGCGATGGAAGGTACAGCCAGCAGGACTGGGGCCAGAAGGCTGAGGTCCGGTCCAGGTGGCATTGATCCAAATGTGTTGGGATAAAGTCCTGGGAGAGAAAGTCCTGGGAGAGAAAGTCCTGGGAGAGAGCCATTAAACCGTCCCAACCACATCCTGCGTATGTACTTCGTGTAGTCGAATTTAAATTGATGATCTTGCTGAGCGTATGCCTGCTGCATACGTAGAGTGTCCACGAACGCTGTCACGTTGTGGAATTGCGGGAGTAAACACGGTGTGAAGAATTTCGGGCAGCACTGTTTTTCCTGACCTCTTTAGAGACAAGACAGAGGGCGAGGGCGAATGAATATGGGTTTTTAGATTGTATGGTTCAGTCTGGAAAAACTGGGTTGTGCCGCATGTTTAAGGATGAGGAGGGACCAGCTCGACTGGAAGGTCACCAAACGGGAAATGAAAGTTGAAGTAGTAGGTTCCATGGTGGGCTAGTAACTGATGTAAAGTTGTTTGCAGGAGCCCTTTAATACTCATCTCATAAACAATGTTCCACTGTGCATCATTCACAGCGGTGGAAAACGCACCTAGTGGGACCAAAAACTGTCACTCGGTAGTCCACAGCAGGGTTATTGTTCCTTCTAGGTCGCATAATGTGCTTCTTGCTTGGGACCACTGGCAAAGTAAGGTGTCGCTCAGTGGTCCACGGCAGAGTTATCGGCGTTCACCTGGTCTCTTCCAGACTCAGAGTGCATTCCAGGACCTGTCCGAAGTGTCCATTGACTCATGACACAATCTTACATTTGCAAAGTTGAGTCGCCCATTTCACTGCTACTTGAGCGACGAGGACTTTGGAGTTTAACTGGACGTTATTGTGACTTGAAAGCATGAGATTTGTATGATCGAGGGTTGGCAGTCCTGCTAGTCGAGTTCGAGTTGAAATCATGAATAGCCTCCGAGGACCGAGAGTGAACTAATGCGCTCGCGGCAGTCCCCTGAATGGTCCACAACCGCACCCGCACCTCTTCATGTAGTCTCACACCAAGTCCCTCCATTCTATGCTCTCTCCTTGCGCTGCAAAGCTTGTAATGTATAGTCTGATAATAGTCCGAGTCTTAGATGTGAACAAGTAACGCTTCGTCGTTCCTGTGTCACGCTGTTACGGTGGTGATGATGTCACACATGAACTTCAGTTTCGCAAACCTTCTGTCTTCGTCTTTCGGTGGTGTGACGTTACCGAACGTGTTCTCCGGTCTTGTCGTTTACAGATGGGTCTTATTTGGGGTGGCTGAGGAGACGACGAAGTTGGAACTTTCGGATGGAGTTTATCCCTTTGAGCTCGGTATGCTGGACAGTTTTGATTGCACTCAAGGCAAGTTGGTGAGTCCGTGCAGACCGATACTATTTCACGTCCATTTTGATATCGGCTTGGATCTGACTATCTTGCATAGCTTCAACACAGCCCACTTTCTGTGCCACATTCCGTGTTTGTCATTCTCATCATGCATCATTTCAAGTTGTCATTCGCTATTGCCACGGTTTGTCATTGGACACCGCCGTCGTCAGGACCACGCCTGTCAGAGGCGCGTCATCATGATAAAGCACTGGCAATACTTCCAACTTACCAGGTCAGTGGACTTGAAACCGGACACCAAACAGGATATAAAACCATCAGCCGAAAATCGGAAACAACTCCAACTCCAGCATGTATTCCATTGCCGGCGTCACTATTCCAGTACCCCCACAAGCCGTAGAGGGACTGGCAGTATTAACCACTTTACGGTTGTTTCAATATGCAATTTTCCGCACTCGTGCGATCGCCCCAATCGCCAAAGCAGAATCAGGTGCCATTCGCACAAGCCCAACCACCTTCATTGGTAGGGCCGTGACCCCGATACACGGCCTCGCGTTCTTCGTCCCGTCCGTGACATACGTTCTATGCGTCACTGGCAACTTGTTCACGCAGCCTGCGTGGATGCAGCGCATGAGCCTACCTAACGACTACTTCCAACACGAGACTCAAGTGGTGCTGAGAATCGCGGCATGTGCATTGAGGCTTTGTGCTCGTCAGTGTTTTTGGACGCGCATTGACACACCTTGGGAACAGTGGCACACGATTGGGGTGCGTTGCCATTCTCACTAGTGTGTTGAGGATATGTGTAAGTTGACTGCTCCTCACTAGAGACGGGAGAAGCCTAGAGTCGTGCAGACAGGTCCATATGCGGTGGTGCGTCATCCGCTATACACGTGGGGTCTCATGTTACATTATCTCAGTCGGATTTGACGTTGATGTCGTCCTTAGGAACGTGCTCATCCAGCAGGCGGTTTTTCGGTGGTGTTCTGGTCTTATGCGCCACTTGTGGGTCTTGGTATCATTGCTAGCGCGTTCGCTGTCAAGATACCTATCGAGGCGAGTGTCTTGTTCTTGTGTACTCAGCAGTTCTTATTTTATTTGTAGGAGGCTCTTATTATGGAGGATGCTGCTGTTGCCGCAGAATACCGTGCATACATGCAAAGAGTGCCTGCGCGTGTCATTCCATTCGTCTGGTGATGTGTTTTACTTGAATAAGAATATGTCATAAATGCAACGCGTCGAGTCGGAGGACTCATCATGATTCCGAAGGGAAAGTATTTCTATCAACAACTTACATTGTATACAAAAAATCCAGAATCCGTATGTAAGTAGTTGATAGGCAACAAACTAGTCTTGACCATGTCCGAATAATGGGTGAAGTGTACAAACAGTAGGAAACCGCTGGCGAGCAAGCATATGCATCTAATAACTACTCATTCATAACACTACTCATCAGCTTCCGGCTAATCCACAGGCCCAAGCTTGGAGCCAATCTTGACAAGGATACAAGAGGATGATGGTCCAGGATAGGACAACGCCAAAGCACCATTAAAACTCATTGTTTCCCCAATCGTCCTTATTCCCAGCGTGCGTTGGCGCGACGACAATTTGGAAGAGAACGTCGACTCTACTTTCATGTCCGTGCTCCTAAGCTCACATTCAGCGAGATGGTGTGCGCTATGCGGAATGGGCAATGAAAAAGTCTGGAGACTTCTGAACGGAGCCCGCTCCATCCAGTTAGGCAGCTGGTATATTTTCCATTGATTGCTAAAGTGGCAGTGGCGGACCACGTGCCGATTGTGTTCGCCATTTGTGTATGTGATGGAGATGACATGAGATAGCGAAGCGAGGAAAGCCGCTCCATGGACGGAATTGGTCAAGGATGACCATTCGGGAGTCCTGCACTCAAAACCTGTTACTGTTAAGGTTTTTGGGTCGTACAGAGCTGGAGAACCTTCGTGGTTGTCCACACGGGATTTCGAAGCATAGAAAAGGCAGCCTGACAGAAGGCCCACATTCTCAAAGTCCACTGCGATGGAAGGTGCAGCCAGCAGGACTGGGGCCGGGGCTGAGGTCCGGTCCAGGCGGCATTGGTCCAAATGCGTTGGGATAAAGTCCTGGGAGAGAAGGTCCTGGGAGAGAGCCATTAAACCGTCCCAACCACATCCTGCGTATGTACTTCGTGTAGTCGAATTTAAATTGATGATCTTGCTGAGCGTATGCCTGCTGCATACGTAGAGTGTCCACGAACGCTGTCACGTTGTGGATTTGCGGGAGTAACACGGTGTGAAGAATTTCGGGCAGCACTGTTTTCCTGACATCTTTAGAGAGAAGACAGAGAGCGAGGGCGAATGAATATGGGTTTTTAGATTTGTATGGTTCAGTTTGGGAAAAACTGGGTTGCGCCGCATGTTTAAGGATGAGGAGGGCCAGCTCGACTGGAAGGTCACCAAACGGAAATGAAAGTTGAGTAGCAGGATCCATGATGGGCGAGTAATGATGGGCGAGTAACTAATGTAAAGTTGGTTTGCAGGAGCCCTTTAATACTCACCTCATCAACAATGTCCACCGCGGCGTCATCCACAGCAGTGAAAACACATTGTGTGCATAGTGGGACCAAAAGATGTCACGCGGTAGTCCACAGCGGAGTTATTGTTCCCTCCAGGTCGCATAATGAATGTGCTCTTGCTTGGGACCACAGATGTCGCTTGGTAGTCCACAGCAGAGTTATTAGTCCGTGTAGGTTAACAAAGTACTTCTGGATTACAGTTATCATGCACATATGGCATCTACCTGGGTTCTTCCAGATTCGGCGTGCATCCAGGTTCTGTCAA
>NW_024541016.1:0-11962 GCF_016647625.1 Suillus subalutaceus
GTATTGATATCAATTCACGTGATCCTCCCACATCCTCTGTTTATGCATATTTGCACGGTGACACTACGCGACGCGTTCCTGGAATGACATTGCACCTTTCTTCGCCAGCCTAACTGCTAATATCACACAACCGAAAGTTATCGTCACACCTGCTATTCTCCGCCATCCTTGCAAGTCTATTGCTATTATCATATCCTAATTGCTGGTAATGCCTCATTCCACTGGCGTGCACGATACCCCGGACTTTCTAGCGGACGCGAGACACGAACCATACACAGATATGTCTCTATCTTCGGAAGAGCCAGATATTTTGATCTCTCCACCACGCTCTCCTAGTAGACTTGATTTCTTTCATGAAGAAGGCGGCGCTCTTGGTTACTCTGAATCAGATGCAGACGCAGAACTACCGATTTCAAGGGTCAAATGGGCACGCGGCTTCTTCCGTAGCGGCCCAGCACTCGCGAAGTTCACGAAGAGGATGAGGACGATCCTCTCATCGGTATACCGATCCTCCAAATGAATGACCCCAGCATCAATTCCCAGACAGACTTCGAAGACGAGCCCCCATGCGTCCCATTCCCACCTTCACTTCAGACAGTCACCATGGAGCCTTTGGCACCAGAACCTGTTCGCCATGCTACACTTCCACAAGAAACAAAGGTGCAAATCCCAACTCCTGTGTCACGTATCCACACGCAGCGCCTGAACTATCCTCACCGCGGCTTTTCACGGAGTGCTTTGTTACATCAAAAATCTTTCTGGACAGCGCGCCATGATGAATGGTTGGAATGGCAGGCCAAAGAAGTTAAACGACGAATGGACCACGGTATATGCGCACAAGGCCCTGGAAGCGCGTATGCTGGCATTACACCCGCAGAAACTCAGGAAGTCTCTGGGCTACCATCACAAATCCGCGTGCCTCTATCTGGCTTGGAGCGTGACTTTGAGGGGTACGCATCGAGAGACTTTGCCCAGGACTTGAACGCGCCGATCTACCCTCGCGTGGGCGATATCTCGGCGCTTCGTGATCCATACTCTGCCGATGTCGACCGGTGCTTCTTCAAGTTTCCGCTGTGGACCATTCATAAGACGCTCTATGTGTTCGACATGCATCAAAGGGCAGTCCATATTTCCGACCAGATACAAGGTTCTGCATCCTCAGGAAGCTTGCAGTCGTCGACTGGTTCAACGACATGCGATGATGAGGATGTGACCCTTGTTGCTGACGATGAACCACCCTTCGAGAAACAAACGCTCGACAACGGGTCTCATCAAGAATGTCTACCACCTGAAACTCCAAAAAGATCTCCGCCGTGTACATGGGAGGCTATTCGCGCCTGGGAGCTGAACTGGTACGCTCGCTGGGAGCTACTTATTGGTCTCGTACAGCGCGACCAAGCCCTCCGCCAGGCAGCGCCGCTTCGCCCGTCAATAACTCCCTCCCGATTCGTAGATGAAGACCCTTCACCGCCAAAAGGACTCCTGGAAGCGTTCACCCCAAAAGCTCCCGCACCGATAATCCACTTTGCTGGCGAAGATGGAGAGGGGGATAACGGAGACGAAGAAGACGATTATGGTACCTTGGTTGCAAACCCGATTTACAACGTTGACGAGACGTTCAAGGAGGGATATCGCCGTGCAGTAAATTTTTTCACTAAAGATCGAGGGCTGAAAAGAGAGCGTCGCCTGCGAACAGTGTCTGGATAGAAAGTTAAGGATGGTCGTTTGCACCGAAGTCAACGAGGATGGGAATGTTTTCACCTTATATACAGTTCCCTAGTTTTGTCGATCCATATTATAGCCCGATACCCTGATCGTAACGGCGCCGGCGCCAGCCTCCGACTCGCTTAGTATTCCTGGCATGTTTGTGTCTATCGAATTAAACGCAAACTAGCCCTTTTATTTTATTGTGCGTTGGTTGGCAATGGTTGCTAATCCTATTTGATTCTACTGTCAATGCAAGATGTTCTTCAACTCGTACTACGGCCATCTATATCAACCAGTCTTAGCCAAGTGGTAAGCGTAACCAAGAGGTGTGCAAAACTAGAATATCGGATATACACCCGGAGAAACTTCAGAGCCCCCCCCCCCTACTGTCACGGCGTGACGATCACCGCAATTATACCATATTAGGTAGCTTAGTCACGCACTCTCAATGCAAACAAAGTCCTAGTATTGACGCGAGGGAGGAGCAAATGAGCGCGAGTAAGCTACAAATACGTGAACGGGCACTTCGGAAAACACGTAGCCAAGCAAACCCAAGTGTCGATAGTGAATGGTAGGCCATCCTGGCCATCATGGTAACGTTCCCATGGAAAGAGCATGACCAAAGGACGCATATCCTCTGGCCAGATGATTGGGACTCCTGCGCAAAGGTTATAATCAAGGGAGGGCCCGGGAGGCGGTTGACTGTAAGCGAGCAACATTTATATTACATGTATAGAATTTAAAATGAAACGCACCTGTTTTGATGTGAGAATGCCACGAGTGAACGAGGGGTTGGCTCATCAGACACGTTCCGAACATGCTGCTTTTGTTTATTAGTCACGGTCTGGGCGCACTTCTTACTGCCGCGGTGGTTCCTCAATGGTATAAATTTGGCCTTCGATCCAGAGTGCAATGGAGGAGTGAGTACTCGTTTGGCACCATTCATCACAATCTGGGCAAAGTATGGCCCATCTCTGCTGAGGGCCGACCTGGACTTTGAGTTTTCCTGCCTTGAATAATCGATAGAGTGAGTCTGCAGTATTTAATTTAAGTTCGAGCGCTTCGTCGATATTGGTGAAGTCCGTTTCGATGATAGGAGGCTGCCAGTTGAGCGGATCACGATCCTCATTATCAGACGTATTGACCGAGTAACCAGAATCATAGTCAGGAGAATAAGGTGCATAGTAGCATGTATCGGATTCTGGTTCTGGTTCTTGCATGTGATGGTATTTCGAAGTCTATGAGAGGGCTTTGCGAGTGTCCGGATGAATGCTGGGTATCGAAAAACTGTGAAGGATGATTGGATCTCGGTTCCGTAGTTTGATATGAATAATGGTCATTATGCGGCGTGCTGTCATGATGCTGTTGGATGCTGTTATACAGATTGTGCTGGTTTGAATACATAATGAATAAGTCTATAGTTTTAAGAGAGTACAAGTGGTGGTGCGATGCGACAGGGATACATATGAGACGCGACGCGTATATTGATATCGACGCGTTAATTATATAAATCACGTGGCTAGTTTTTTTGCTTCAAAATCACTCGGTAGTAGGGCAGCGTCATCCCACAAGCGAGTTTTATTAAACTGTCTATCTAAATGTATTCTAGACGAGAAAAAACCCCTCTTCCAGTATCGAGTTAACGATTTTATGCAACTCGGAAGTCACCATCGAGAACCTCAGATACAGTGCTCTCGAAACTTCGTGTGGCTATGTTTTAAGGTTTTAAGCTTATGTAAAGTTGAGCCCTATGTTCGGGATTTTGCGAACGCACACCTCTTGAGCGTAACAGGACAGAAATCAGTTGCAGGTTCGAAACCCGCTCGATAGTGTTTTTCTTTTTACCACGCTTTGAACGTTGAATATTCACTCATGGATGGATCCTTCAAGGTGTGTCTTATGTAGCCATGGCCAACTGGCACCAGGACAGATTAGAAATCTGCTCTCTTGAGTGGTGCAGGTTCGAAAGCTGCCGACAAATGTCTTCATTCATTCATGGACAGTCCTTCAGAAGTTCACCTCAGCTTTGGCCAAAGTGGTCGCCACAACAGAATCGAAATCTGTTTTCTCTTGGACTGCGCAGGTTCGAAACCTGCCGACGAGACGGTTAATTTCTTTTTCTCTCGGAACACATCTTGACATCGACTCATGGATGATTTCGTCGAGGATCATCTCATCTTCGTCCTGGCTGAAGTGGTTGCCCCAGCAGAATTTAAATCTGTTTCTCTTGAACTGCGCAGATTCGAAACCTGCCAACGACAGGGTTTTTTTTCTATTGGAACACGCATTGACATTCACTCATGGACAGTTCCTCGCACGCTCATCTCAACTTCGTCCTGACCAAAGTGGTTGCCACAACGGAATCAAAATCTGTTTCTCTTGGCCCGCGCGGATTCGAAACCTGCCGACGATAAGGTTTTTATTCCATCGGAACACACCTCATCCTTCATCCATGGATGATTTCATCAGAGGTTCATCCAACTGGTCATAGCCAAGTGGGTTACCGGAGTCAAAATCTGTTTCTCTTGGAGTTGGTTCGAAACCTGCTGACAACATTTTTGCAGTGTATAGATCCTCGGAGGTCCATCTTAACTTAGTAGGCCTAGTCATTGCGCCGAAACCCCATTTTTATGTGAGTCTGTTCCATGATGAAAAGGAATTTACCTTCACGCCTTATGGGGGTCATCTCAGAAACATAAGATATATCCCGTATGTGCCGACCTAGATTCTCGACAGGCTGACTAAAACTCTTGGAATTCATCGCCAAACAAAAAAGGGCCGGAGGCCAGGAGAATGCACACAAGCTAAGGACAGAGTGAGTCTGACCGTCAGGGAAATGATGCAAACCTTGCCCCTCCCACCTTTAGCTTTCAAGTCATCCTCGCTCACATTTGAAGAGGTTAACGGCCGAAGGAGTGTCCATTGATACGCGGGCCTACTATGATAGTCTCTTCTAAATTCTAATTAAACAATAATTGTGTAGTTAGCATTGGGTAACCGGTAACCTACAGGGAACTTGTCAAAGTGAGGACAATAGACGAATGTGTACATGTAAGCTGATTGATACCAAGGTGAAGAAGGAAATGTAGTCCTTTGTCTGATCTACACAAGAATTGATGAGGGGTGTACGTGATTGTCACTGATCTTGGGGTATCCTTTAATCGACTGATAACGAGCGACGAAGTTGGTCGATTCGGATGGGTATATGCCTTGTTACAATGTGTTACTTCCTCCATCCCTGTTTCCTCCCCCTCTGATTCAGAAGTGTTTGAATGTGACCGCGACGAGAATGAGAGCGTCTGCGAGGGTTCCCGGACCAGGAGGGTTATGGTTCATGTGCCATTCGTGTGATTTGCGCTGCCTGCGGCTCTGTACAATTTCTGGTGCTTGCGGCTCGGCAAGGCACTCAATTCCTCATGCGACAACTTTGACAGAGGCGATGATGCTAATAGTAGCAAGTCTGAGGGCGTGGTAGATTGGCACTGCATGACGTGGTAAACATTAAGTATTTGCAAACTCAAGGGGTGGCGGATTTTTTACTCACCACCATCATGAGGGCAACGGTAATGATGAGTTCGCTGGTGAAGAAAAACCCCTGATGAACTTGAACTCGGTGAAGATGCCCGTCGGTGAACGGGTATGTAGAGTCCGGAAGATGACGACATCACTAACGCGACGAGGGAGGCGGGTTACTAGAGCAGACTTGGTACTAGATGAGGACGCGGAAGATGATATTGATCAAGTCCTGACTTGAACAAGGTCTTATATATACACACAGGAGCATCCTGCGGACCTGCCCATGCATGGGCCCGAGGCTCGGCAGTTGGTTATTGTGTGACATTACTGTTGTCGTGCCGTGAAGTGGCAGTGATGACTCATCCACTTGGACCGCAGCGTCAGCTATTTGGGACCATCTGGAATGTCGTGGAATGTCGTACAAAGTGGCGAGAAAATACGCTCAAATTATCTCGAATGGTCTCAGTCATGCATAGGCTTATTGCACAATATTGGTCATCGTCGTTCAGTGAGCCCGTGTGATTTCTAATTATTAATTGCCGATTTGACAACTCCATAGCCCCAACTTCCCGTATTTGTAAATCACTAGGAACTCTGTTAGAACCATGTAAGTACCACAGGATGCCAGCACTTCAGGTGCACTGGGCAGCTTTGGGGCAGCTTGGCATGTGGAAATTAAGATGATCTTCAATGCTGCGGCATGAAGAGGCCTGCGGCGGCTAGCGTGGCAGTGCCAGAGAATGTCCTGAAAGCATCCATATGAGTATTCGTTTGATAGTTACCTGGTTAGAAAAACCCAGAATGCCGCAGTCACGGGTGGAGAGCTTTAAACGTATCGAACGTTCAATGCAACCTTGCTTTTGTACTTCGAGTGATGAAACAATAGATTTCGCTGCAGTATATATCTATGACTAAAGGTCTTCGTATGCGAGCGGATATATGCGACATTCTTGTCCGCCATCTATATTTATCAGAACTCCGAGTCAATCAGTCAAATTTCTTCTGAAGCCTATCTACACAATCCGTAGCCTGATCTAATTCCCTGGTTTGATAGCGACACCAAAGTCTAACGCAAATCTGCCCATAGCATCGGAGATCGATCGATCATTAGTTAGCTTATCTCGTGGGGAATATATACTTTCACCCCAACAGTCCCCGGGTTCTTTTGGAATAGTCGTCCACCAGAACGACATCGGCTTGACCTTTGTCAAGGATTCTGTTTGGGCGGCCTTTGCCATCGGTGATTGAGCCGACAGCCCCAACAACAAGGTTGTCCCCAACAGCTTGTTTGACTGCCTGTGTGAACGGTGCCTGGTAAGCTGGGCTGGCTTTGATGATGGCTTTTGGGTGACTAGCACCGCTGGAGACATCGAGAAAGTCAACTCCATCTTGCTCAGAATACCAGTAAGTTCGGTATCTTCGACACGCCATGATGGTTTGTTGGAAGCGCTTGTTTGAGCTATTCAGTTGCAGAAACCCTACGAAGTATCAATCAGTTTAAGCAAGGACATCTCATGGACTCGAAAATAATGCCTCAAAAAAGAGTGGCATATCTTGAGGCATGGAATCATAGATGGCATTCATGACCTCGAGAATTAAACGAATGCGGTTCTCAAAGCTTCCACCGTATTCGTCTGTGCGCGTGTTGCTGATGGGACTCAAGAAAGAGAACAGCAGATAGCCGTGTATGTTGTGAATTTCAATGACGTCAATGCCAGCTTTCAACGCTCTCTTCGTAACTTCCACAAATGCGACGACGACCGCCTTGATCTGTGTCTTCGATAGCTCCTTAGGCACCGCGAAGGCGTCATCGAAAGAGGGCCCCATACACTGTCTAGCCATCTGCCTGTGTTCTTAGTTGCTGCAAGACTCGTATTTAACCACGGCACAACGGTGGGTGCTTTCCGGCCGGTGTGGGCAACTTGAATACCGATCTTTTGGTTTTATGAATTGGACAAACTCACTATCTTGCGGAGGGGCTTCTGCGTCATCAGGAGTGATGCGACCCTTTGGGACGACCGCTGTGGCTTCAATCATAGAAAGACTAGTCCCCGCGTGAAGATCCCGTCACTGAATACCACGAGCATTTCTTAGTGCTCGATATCATAAACTTACGGTGCGCCATATGCCAGGACGTGAGATGACCGTTGTCTGCAGAATATTGAACAGTGGAGATAGCTGCGTGAAATTGGGATGAGCCATCAGGGGAGCCCATCGTCGCGTTAACGATCAATATGACGACTGACGAAGATACAGTTGTGGAATGTCGCCCCCTCCGACCTTGATGGGCCGGAATACCTTTGGTATAGGAGTTCCATCGAGCTAGGGGTCAAATGCTTTGCGTAGCGGTAAAAGTATGGAATGGCGGGTACATGCTTGTGTGCTGAAGACTGGATGTCAAGGAGTAAGTAATAATTAAGTGTGTACGGGATGCCTTCCGTATCTTCCAGGCATTATATCCAACTGGCACCCACCTGGTATTATCTCAGGTTGATCTCACTGAATGATTCGGCGTGAGATACAATGGCAAGAAGCTTGTTGATGATAACGAAGTTTCAATAAAAAAATATGATGACGTGAGGCTACAAATACAAAAAAAATAACCTGTGTTTGCTACATAAAAACGGGAGATCAAACTAGAAAGGAACACTGCATACCACGTACATCACTCCCATCCTTTCGATTACGTTCCTTTCAACCAGTTCGCAAGCATAAACCCTGGACACTGGGAAGGTGACACTCCGCAAAGGAGTTCAAGAAAAAAAATTGATAAGAACCAGCCCAAGAGTAGTCTGAATCGAGTTTCGCAATCCACGAAGGATACGCGAGCCACGAAGTGAACTCAAGGACAAACCAGTGCCATAGTGTATATCCCTCATACGCAAAGAGAGCAACAGCATGTTGTGTAGTCTCCAGCCGTGAGTGTTTATTCACGAAGCGCAGCGGATACGCTGGAAGCGAGCGGATACGCTCATCGGTAGGGTAGGCACCATGGGGATACCTCGACTGCAGTCTGTATGTGCACCAGGACACAGGAGTAATCCTGAGGGTGACAAAAGAACATCTAGTGAATTAGATGGGAATAATGTACCGCGACAAAAGCCCGGGGACCTGAGTATCGCGATTGATTTCTCCATGTCCCTGAGCGCCATTGACGGGCGCACGCGCGATAGGACTGCTACACGATAGACACAAGTTTGCCCAATCCCCGCAACGCTTTCAAAGCTTTCATTCTCGCCCTCCTTGCTGGAAAGGATCTTGGGTATGAAAATGAAGCTGCTTTTCTGGTACGTCGCGCAGCTGACGATTACGCCAGACTCCGCTAGAGCCAATCGAGGGGGATTGAAATGCTCAGACCTTAGCCCGCTCATAGATGTGGATGCATGGAGCAACCTGTACGTGATGAGTATTCGTGGCCTTCGAGCTGGTTGAAGAACAGAATAGTTTTGAAGTCCGCATGTCTTTATATAACGTTATATTCAAACTCAGCGCTTAACGCAGAGTCTAAGCGCTCTAAGTACGAGAGCACTTCAAGTTTGCACCCAAGAGCCAAAATTTAAAACGCAGTAGGTACGAGTACAGGTTATCATTGCAGCATGGAGGCTTTTTGATACATTTGTCACAACTGGTGGGAGGCAACGCTTGCCGATACATGCTGAATTACTCAGATTGTCCGACGATAAACGCTCTTCCTGGAGTACATGCATGGCCGCACTTGGGAGATCGCTGTTGCTGTTTACCTACAATACCTTCACTTCCACTCCAGAGTCCATGGACACAGAAGCGTTGAAGCCAATGACAGCCATCTTTGCACACATTTATAAGGGACCACCCAACATTGTGGTAGCATGCCAACACCTGCCAACTAACTCATACGCAGCAACTCCCATCGGATATGCCGCTGTTCGCCTTTACCTCTATTACTGCACTATAGTCACAGCATCAAATATTATTCACACTTAGACTGCCAAGCATGCAGCCACATCCGGATTTTCAAAATCAATGAGGGTGCGTCACCTGGCTGTGCAAATTGATGCAACGCTGACGAGTATCCGTATCGGTCTGTGTGATACAGTGCATCTCACATTGATTTTGTCAATTAAAACAGTTCGTGACCAACCCTATTCCTTTGCATGCTTGTGACGTGTAGCCTACACAATTATCGACGAAGGGCACGCAGCGGTGCGTGATGCAAGGACTTGGCATGAGGTAAGGGGTGCATTAATCATGTTTCAGGCTATCTCGGTAAGATCATGATAACGGTTATATCTAGCACGAATGGTATCATTCGTCATACTTGCGTCCAATTCGCTACTCACTGATATCAAATCCGAATCCTTCAATGACTCTAGTCTCAAATAATCCCAGTTGGTGGTCGGTAATCAAATTGGTATCATGATTACAGCTATCTTTTTGGTTTGTGGAGAGTAGATGTTCACCTGCTTCGATCTATTTCTGACTGTGATTTCACATTTGTATCCTCTACTGCGTTGACATACGATTGGGGTGAGCAAGGTAGTACTTACGGAGAGGATTATCGATGTCAGTATGGTATTCTCCAAGCACTGACATTCGGACAAGAGGTAGAGGGGTTTAAACTGTTACCAGAGCAGACTCACCATGAATGGTTTTACAGTTGGACCTGGTCTGGGTAAACGGAGTGCCATATCAGAAGCACGACAGGAAGAATAACATATTTGATTCAGGGAAAAGGTAACGCCGGACCTTCATGAGTGTTCTGTATATCGGCATAAGTGGTCTATATCATGGGCGCAGTTGACAAATTTCACTTAATTTTAAGATATAGGTGCGTTATGCTGGAATCCCTATCCTCTGTGTATGTTTTCACGGCTAAGGACGTTGGCACTGTGCTAATAACCCATCTCTCATCATTAGCATCAGCATGCTGTGTAAGTCCCCTGCATGCACCTGACCAGCGGCAGGCAGTAAGTTTCCCCGGAGTATTGCTGACAGACTTCGTGAGCATTCTGTACCAAATATTGCCTGCCGTTTTCGTCCAACTAATTACATCATTCCGGAGCGGCAGTGAAGTTGTTGACGAACTTATTATAAGTTAATATAAACGACCAAAACAGCTGTGAGTTTGCTTGAAGAGCTTACTTATATGAGGCCCATCAATCACTGTGTCTCACCCAATATGCCCAATTGTGAATGCCTTTCTTCGCGTTTGGCATATTGGGTGGTGAGCCGCCTCAGCCACAGTACGGCCCTAATCATTAATGATGCTGACTTCGACTGACATGTCATAGTTATCACGATTACTCGGCATGATATCAGCAATCAAAATTCTCATCTTTCTTGCTGTAACCTTGCTAGCTGGCATCACCTGCTGTGTAGTTCTTGTCGTAATGATAAACAATCATGTTTCAGTCGGTAAGCTCATTCTGCTGAATGACTTGAAGGTACCAGGCTCACCCGGGGACGAATGCCAGAGGAAGTTGTCTTCTTCGGTTCCATCCAAAGTCAATGTGTTTATACCTTTGAGCAACTACCTGATGGTCGACTTTTAGGTTACTCACCACCTGCATGGGAAGTCCCTCGCCTTGTGGTATGTAGTTTGGATTATAATCAGACACTTCGGAACTGCAGCAACATACACACAGGATGAACAAAGGACAGTCTCACGGTGTTAATAGAATCTCACATGTTTTACACTTTGCAGTGTACGTTCGTAATACATGATTATCTTTTACGCTGATCTTCTATGCGTTCTAGTTGTGTTTATTCTTTTTTGCTGCGCTCGGTCATCTCTAAATCTGTCGTGTACGCCGATCTGTGAACGAGTAATTTGTATCTGGCCATTCAAATCATTTCTGTAGGGCTCGCATTCCTCGGGATCAGAGATTTACAAGGGCATTCTTCGAGCCTCGCTCGCGGATATTTGTGCTAGGACCCCGTCTCATTCTTAGCGTTCGAGGATACTACGCTAAGCGTGTGGTTAACTCCGCCACAGCGACTACTATCATTACAATCATACTCCAGGAGCGAATACGTATTTCAACTGACAGCGGCGTGTAGCATGGGAGAAGCTGGAACATGACCATTTGTTTCGAATTCCGTCATGGTACCGGTTTGATGTTACGACGCAGATTTGAAAGAGCAAAATTACGCAACGGAAGCAGAGTCGACGGTTAGATTGTGTGAAAATATGGTCGTCCGCAACCATTCATGAAACCATCTTCGAAGGACAAATGAGGTTCAAACTATACATCAGGAACATCGTGCCTTTATCCACCAGCGCGGTACGGAAGTCCGCTCGAAGCTCGGGGAGAGATCTAGGCGCAAAGTATGTTGGCATATACGACATAAGTGCATCTAGGTGTCAACAAAGGTGAGACATTATCGGGTCACTCGGCGGGTAAAGGCGCAAACACTGAACTATCATTAATACGCTGGATCAAGTATTACGGCTGACCAGGGCTAACAAAGTCAGGCGCCTGGATCAACTATTTTCGCTAGTGCGGGGAACAACTCACCTGACTGCTTGTAATTATCTATGAAATTCAAAATCCAGATATGCCAAGAACAGAGAAGTCAGTCAGCATCCCCATATAAACGCAGCGCCTCTTTGATCACGAAACAATGAGAGCGTGGACATCGGCGGAGACTAGATCGATTCCCTATTTTGAGTGAAGGAGCTGCGCCTGCTACACTCAAAGAGTACTCGGTGCTTGTGAATATTCTGAGTGACTGCGGATGACCGTTAATTTGGCTAACA
>NW_024541017.1:0-11952 GCF_016647625.1 Suillus subalutaceus
AATATTTTCATTACTGTATGTGACACGGATCAGTTGCAACTGTATTCATCATTCCTGGAGCTTGAAGTTGACTGGAGTCTGACCGCCATTCGACCAGGTAAGTTGACTTGGGACTACCAGGTCGACAAGCACAAAGAGATGATGCAAACTTAGTTCTGTGCACGAGAACTTAGGAGCGCTCTGAAAAGTTTCAATACCCCTGATGAACTGCTTCAATTATATATCGTCGTGCACACATGAGTCTTGGCCGTTGATACATGGGTACAATTCTATCGAGGACAACATATCTAACTCTTTCTGTGAGATCCGAAAAGTCATCGTGACACAGTACTGGGGCTCTTGGGTACATAAATTCATGGACGTCAATGCCTGATGCAGAATTCAGAAAGTGTTTTGTCATATACTGTGCATTACCTTACTGATGAGGCCGGTCAAAAGTCCATCTCCAGCTTGATCTATTGAAAGTCTCAGGGTTTGTCTCTGATATAGAGCAAGCTACATACCGTGGGCCGCCTCATCGACTTTCAGAGCAAGCAATTACTTAGCTCTGTCATGTTCCCTTCACGGAGTTAGAGCAAGCGGCAGCTTGCGCTTCTAACCGTGGATTGTCCTGTCCGCTGCTGTCCTCACAGTCTCGCCAGACGGTCTATTCCATCAACAACTCGGAAACTCCCGCATATTGCCGCCCACCATTTAAGTGTAGGTATCCCAGAGCAAAACCTGTTGTCGGCAGGCCGTTCACAGCGACAGGAGTCGTTGTATATGGGCCAAATAGCCAAGTGCATTTTTGCGATTGGTATAATGATCTTTCAACCATTTCAAGTCCTTCATTAAAGGTTGTACGGCGATACTGCAATTTTTATGGTATGTTAGCAGGGCAAGAAGTTCGGAAGCGGTGATAAGCCCGATCTCTGAGAACTGTGCCGGAATCAAGGGCTGACGTAAGGTGTATCTGCGCAGCGGTGATTGTTTCATGCGTGAGCCGTGCGTTACAGGCAACTGCAAAGCAGCGAATGGGCTCCGTCTCGAGAACCTTCGGATTCGCCAGAGCCTGACACACTTTTTTCTCGATCAGGTCTAGCGAATACTTCCTCGCAGCTGCGAGTATAGACAGAATATCCGTCAGGTTCTCGAGGGAAGGATCATCTGCCAGCGTCGATGGATAACAAAACCTGAGAAAGGAATCTAGTGTTTTGCTGTCCTCAGACACGGCGATGACTGCTAGGTCATCCTTCATCTCTTGATCGGTAGCCCGATCAGGTGCTTGAGGGCGGCTAAACAACCTTTCGAAGAATGGAGAGGCAAGGGAGAGGAAGAGCTTGAAGACTCGGAACTCAACTCCATCAGCCGATCGTAAGATAACGTCTGCTTGAGCATGGTTAAATGGGGTAGAGGCACAAGTTGCCATTGGTAATTCGTGAGCTAGTTCTCTAGTGTCATTAAATGGCACATCGCAGCTAGCGACTTGGACGCACCAGGATAATACGAGTAACGGACGTTGGAAGCTGCGAGAGAAACACAATAAACTACGGAGATGTGAGTAAGGATCGAGCATGATAATGAAGGGGAGGATCTCACCTCAGTCAGAGTGGAAAAACTAAGGTGCAACACCGCGAGTACGGACTAGCGTTGTAAGCGGTTATGTAAAGTGTGAGCCTGAGCATGCTATTTAATAGGGAAGCTCAAAGTTGACGTTGAACGTTCTGAACGCCCAACGCCCAACGCACAAAGCCCAAAGCCCAAAGCCCAACGCACAACGCACAAAGCCCAAAGTATACTCATTTCGGTCACAGGCTTGGGCTTTGGGCTTGGGCATTGGGCGTTCAATTTGAGCTCCTCTATTGTACGTGTGCGCAGTAGGTGATAGTGAAAACGAACAACCGATTAGTCAAAATTGAGACTTGTACGTTACGCAGTTGCTTGTAGTGTAGAGGGAGGTCTGTCTCCTTCGGATGCTGCCATAGGATGGTGGTGATCCGCGTGAACCTGTCCAAGTTGCATTGTCAGAACGCCGTCGTTGGCCGTTTTTAATAAGCGTCTCCAAGCTGTGCAGAAAATCCCGTAGCATCAGCCTAGTGGTAGAATATCAACCTGATGAGGATTGAAAAGGTTGTCGAGCACGTCCACAATCGAGTGGAAGAGATTGATATACTCTCTAGAAGGCTGTGTTACTGAATGGTCACGGAACGATGCATTAAATTCATCGCGATTCTGAGTGCCATTTTCAGTTATAGAGTGGATTGGTATGTGTACACTCACATTAAACAAGAGGTCACCGAGGCAAACTTCTTTTAGGATAGCGTAGATTTCTACATGTGCGCATTGCAGCCATTGCAATCCGTCAGCGCGTCAGCTTTGACATAAGCAATAAAATACATACATCGCTAGGTAACCTACATATGCACTTACTGTCTGACATAGGATGTTGCCCTCGTGGATAATAACTGAAATAAAATAAAAATATAACAAACCCGTCAGCTTTCCACCGGCGGAGAAAGGGCTGCATCATACACACCAGCTTCGTGACGGAGTGATGGACCAACAGGAATATAAGCTTCTTGCAAATAGGCACCATTGTTACAATGATCAGTACCGTACTACGAACCTCGTTTTCATTATCTGACGGTGAGCTTCACGTGTTTGCAAGCCCATAGTCGACGCGAAAGGCCGCGGAAGCGGTGAACTCTAGCTGTTCCAGTCCATTGCGCGAAAGAGTTAAGTCGGCTGCTGACCTGGATATGGTAGCTTGATCCTGAAACAACTCCATTTACAGTCGCTGCCTTATTCGACTCAGGACAAATGGCCTGACAAATAATTCTGAAGCAGCTGAGTGCCCCTGACCAAAGAAGTGAGTTACCGTATGAGGTACTATGAACCACAACCCGAACAATACGATGAATTATTCATCATGACACCACAGTAAACAAAGTTCAGGTTTATGAACCTCCCATGCATGCTGTTGGTTCGTGGCCGGTGATCGCCGACTGCGCCACACCACAGGCTCACAGATTGATGTTTCCCAGATAACCAGATACTAGATTCAAAGTTAGTTAGTGGCAGCCGCCTGAACCTCTCACGAATGAAAAGGAAAATCAAGTTCATCATAATCGATCGAAAGTCAGATACCCTTTCCCGACTGAAGCTATTCATTACGTTCCAAAAACCCGACACCGCCTGCCCTCACCTTCCCAATAAAGCTTTCGTACCATCGAGCAATGACACCCATTGAAACGGTACTTTCCGGACCTACATTGGTTCCTGCTGGCACGAAACCCGCTATATAGTTAAACAGGTGCCTGGCTATTTTCTCCGCAAGCACCGATGGATCTGCAGGTTTGGCTATTGATGTCAGTGATGACGTTGGTGTTGGGGTGGGGGTGATATTCATAGCGTTCTGGGGTTGTGCTTGGGGGAGAGAAGCAAGTTGTGCGGCTATCGCTTCAAGAGGTTCTAGTGCAAGTCCAAGTATAGCGGTGACTTGACCGGATGCAGAAGACGAAGTTGCTGATGTGAACGCAGAAGGAGTTGATATCCCTGATGGGGGTGCTGATGTGGAAGAGAAGACGGACCGAAGGCGGAATATGGCTGATGGTTTATCGTTCGAGAGCCTGAGATTCGCGGGTAAGGTTTATGATCTTTGCATTCCGTTAATGAAAGGTAAACGCACATGCCAAGTACTTGTGAACCTTTTCCAGGCCAGAAAAAGTGGACGGTTGCACCAAATCCATCAGGGAATGGAACTACGTTATAGACCAGTATGAGACAAGTCATTTAAAGGATGGATGGAGTATGAAAGACTGACCTGTACCAAGCAAAAACACGCACACATGATTGACTTTCTCAGCAGCTGGGATCTCAAAGAGTGCATGTGTCTCATCCACCTGCTGCAGATTGGTTTGCAGGAGACGACCAGCAACGCAACACCCGAACATGATGGTTAACTTATTAGAAGGATGAGCTTCAGATTAGCAGAACGATTGTGTAGGCGCAGTCGACCGTAGTCGGTTGGTTGAAAGTTCCAGTTCTGAGTTTTGCGCCATGGACGATGATGAAATGTGGACAGACCCGTGACCCAACACCGGTCCAACTTGAACGTCACGTTCAACTGGAAGTTTCCTGGTTGTTCCACTAGCCTCTACTCCATTCTTTCATTTTCCATCGGTTTGAAAACTTGAACAACAACGGTCACCGGGATCCGCTCACCGTCTCGTAGATTCTATGTGATCAGAAACTGGTCTACCCAAGCAGTGAGCCCAGCATCGTATGACGCCCACTTTTCGTGATCATAGCTTTTCGATCAAAAGATCAAACCAAGGTCAACGCAAGCCTAGGCGCTTCGTTATATACAGATCTAGCCATGATCAGGACCTTATCTGTGCTGTGCATACTCCGGTAATGTCGCTTTCACCTACCACACAGCGCTGACGCGGTGCTTTCGTTCTGGACCTCGGGGGTTCCGTGAAAATTTTGCGAGTTCATACCTATGGTCGACGGGAATTGGTTCCCGCGGTCGAACTGGTGTGCCATGATTGTCAATGTCACCCTTGAAGCTCGAGTTACCAAGAAGGTTGCAGCAAGTTTTTACGTTGGCTGAATTGGGTGAGTCGCTTATGAGGTTGTGCATATACACTACTTACTGAGCTACGGATGCAAACACGACATGGTGCCGCTGATACATATGTATCTCCTCAGCCCAACTCCCGGTTCAGCAAAAAGTGCACTAGCTATGAATTATGCAAGCTTCATTGTAGTTCCCTAACCCAAGCGTCCGGATATCGCTTGCCCTACTACGAGAATGTTCAGGAACTGGTCTACAACCGGAATGGACCGAGATCTAATTACCTATCCCTTCGATCAGACGAGTCTAGTGGTTTCCTTGTCTAATCATGCGTGGTTCGCGGGAATGATTTACGTTTCCAATCATGCGTGGTTTGCGGAATGGCCTGTAAAGTTCGCGGGCATTCACACGTTTGACCGATTATCGTACGACTGCCCCACTCCGCAGGACCTTGTTTCAGCCTCTATATCAGAACTATGACACTGCTGCATGACGTCACGAGATTGGCAGAATCAAGGTCACCAAGAGAGATACCGCGAACCATCGTACCAACGGTAACAGCAACCGGCCCGCGGATTTAGCCCCAAGTCCCACTTTCCCGTGTTGTCCATACCATACTTGCTCATCGCTTTTCGCGGGAGGGATCCTTTCGGATGTAGGGGGGTGACGGGTAATGAGGCCGCATTCGTCCGCCTGCTCTGTGTGTAATTTGTCTTGTACATGATTGTCCGCACACCCCACATGACTAGGGTCAGACCTCTAGCCGACAGAACTTCATCTCAATCGACAAGTACGTATCTTCATCATGATCTGTGTTTTCCTCTTCTTTCCACGTGGTTCCCTTGGTGGCACTGATGTGCCATGTGAGAGCGTGCGAAGTGGCTACAAGTGGATGTAGACCTGCAATCCGGTTAAGGCGAGATTTGCAAACATCATTATACTAGCGTTGTTGGCGCTTGCCTGATTCATCTCTTAGAGCACGACTCTAAAATTTGACTGCATGGGTGGTACGGTATTACTCGACGGCGGACTGACTTTATGCTACATAGTCCAGCTAGCCCCTGACGTTCGTTTCCAAGCGCGATAAAACGATATATTGATAGCACGGACATTGCAGGTGACAATAAAACGAACGAGCCAGAACTCGTGCGCTATCCGGCACCTAAACAATAACGATAATGCATGGGCAATTCAAATTCGACTCCTAGATGTTACGGCAAACAGGGAGTTGCCAATTAAAAGATTATAAGGAAACACCGAACGCTTTACTAGATTTCATTCACGGCGGTGATCGATGATGGATGATCTGTGCGTATGGCACTTACAGGTATAGTCTTCCGCTGCGCATGTGCAACCAGAGGTGCGTCTTTCGGGATAACCAACGGAATGAATCTCGAGCTGAGATTGGGAACAGGAACAGGGAAATCGAAGAATTAACGTCCCTGGTCGTCTTGAACTTTAGATTTGCAATCTTCGACTCGGAGCTAGTTTTAATTGAATGTACGTACGAAACCGTCATGTGTTGTGTTTGCTTTGATTGTACTTTAAAGGATAGCTTGAAAAATGTCACATATGGCTAGGCGTGAATGATATGTGTCTAATACATACATACATGGTCCGCAGCCCGTTGCAGCTGGGCTATCACAGTCTTGCAACGACGAGATTGGTTGCTGGGTGGAGACTGATGGGGAGGAAACGGGTCGATCACGGAAATAACCACGTGGCCGACCGAAGACGGAGAACTGATAAAATCAAATTGGTGTGCCTGGAGAGAGGCGTTGGACGGTACCGGCCGCCAGACTGGAAATTACGAAATAATGATAGGTAGGAAGACAGCGATCTACAGCAGTCTGATAGGAATCTACTTGAATCTACCTCACGGAGACGGCTCACGTGGGGAAGACTTCTCACCCGGAAGCTTTTGCATGTGGGTCTCTGATCTGAGTCGTCCAAGTGGATTTGATGTCCTCAATAGACTGGAGAGTCGAAAGAGGTCGAAAGCTGTCAAAAATAAGAATTAGACCCAGACACGGATATGTCAAAGGACGAAAAAAGCATGGAGCTCGTTGAAAATAATCTCGTGACAGTGAATTTTTCCGAGCTAGAACGAATAAATATCCTCGGAATGACACAAGGGCTTCAAGTGCGAGGATTACGGGTCCTCGGATTCGGAAGCCGTTGGACGCCAAAAATTGATTTGGTGGCACGGACATAGGGCATAGGCAAACTAGAGGGGATTTCCTTAACAAGATAGTCGTATGAAAACGTACCGTGCTAGTCGGTAATGGTTTGACTTCTCCAAAAGAAATTGTCTGCTGTGTTGTCGGGTGACAATGTGCTGTTGCTGAGTATCGGAAATTCGAACAGGTTCGAAAGCTCCGGTAGGACGGTAGTACCAATTGCTTGGTGAAAGGTTATCTAACAAAACGGTGAGTGTACGCCGAACATTCGAACCACTGGGAGACGCCCTTGAAGGCGATAGAAGAGAAAAATAATATTCTCCTCGGGCTCAAGCGGATGGTACCGAATTGTTATAAAGCTGCTCTAATAATAATGTATTAGTATTCGACATATGGATCAAGTGAGTGGGAAGAGGGAGGAAGTGAGGCTAGATTGCTCTGTAATAAGCATTAAGTTCGCATGTTGAGAGGAGCAGACTTACAAAGGTGACCTTGACTACCTACTAAGTGTCTTGACGGTAGAAGATTAGAAAATCCAAACAACTTGAAACTTGAATGCTTCTGACGCCACGACATTCGCAAAATAACGTACATTGGAACAGCGATTAATCGGTGAGTGATGACTTGATCTTCAGAAAGCGGGGATGGACTCTCCAAGGGTCGTTCCTTCCGAGGACTTGAAATCAAGGGTTGAAATCTCGGAGCGTCGTTACAGCTCGGAGTCGTAGATCGCACAGTTGGCTTGGCATTGAAGAGATCGCAAAATCTTTGAAATACGGGTCCTGAGCCTTTGATTCAAGTCTGTCCTCTTTCAAACCCTTCCTCTTTCATATTATTGTGATGGCCATCCCAGCTAATGCGTACTATATACTAGACTCGCATCCGGCACCACATTACGGTCTTGATCCACCAAATAGTTCAGGCAGTACCAACTCTGCACGTTCACATTCTGCCAGTGTAAAATCGGAACTATCCTCCTCGCCTTATCTTGATCTTTCACCTTCACCTCCCCACACCTTTTCCTTCCATTTTCCGTCATCTGCGTCAGCGCCTAATAGTAGTGCGCAAATTAATCATAATTTTACAACGACATCGAACACACTATCAGACCGTCCGTACTACCGCTTCGGATCCATGGCACACCCGGAGGATGCCTGGCTTAGCAAACGTTCAGCAAATTCCACTCTCGACTTGAATTCATTATCATTCCCGGACGAATACGATGATGGCGACGAGTTACCTGATCATCCAGGCTCCTCTGGCGCGCCCACTACTTCATCTGGTTATTCAGATAGAGTCGTTAGGAGAAGGAGCAGCAAAGGTATCGTCCATATTCGTCTCAAATATCTATCCAATCCATGCCTTATCATATGTCAGCTTGCGATCAATGTCGCAAAAGCAAATGCAAGTGCGAGCGCGCAGGAGATGGCGAGGCCTGTAAAAGTTGCATCATGCTAGGGACGCGTAAGTCTGCCTAATCCCACACGGTTGACAACCTGCTGACTATAGTTTCTCGCTCCTTCCTTCTCATCCCCCCCTCTCCCCATTTCTGGAATTTCGCGGCTCCTCAACTGCTCCTCGGAATCCACCCATATCATTATTCACGCGGCGCCACTTGACTTCGCCTTGATGCGGTCACCTTTCGTTACCCTCTTCAATCATCGATACATCATGAATTCCCTTTTGTGGCCTTCGCAACCACCTTTGAAAATGACACCCTGCCACGTGTGACTGGTGTTCTGGAACTCTGACGATCCTTGACGTATGATACGCCGCTGTCACCACTTTTTGTTTTCGCATCAACAACTTTACGCTTCATGCTTACGATGATCCGATTGCTCGCTCTCGACATTTTCTGATCTGATTACGTCTATCAACCTGCAGCGTGTACATTCCTCGGACCCTCGCGCAAGCGCGGTCCCCCTAAGGGGTACATTGACGCCATCGAAGCTCGGCTACACCAAACTGAGGCCCTACTTGGTGTTCTCCTCGCTGTCGAGGCAGAGCATGGCGAAAGGTGCATCTGGATCATCACCTTGTAAAAAAAAACTACTCACTAATCTTGTGCAGGTATGGCGAAGCAGATAGGCCACCTCCAGGCGGCGCTGCAGGTTTGGAGGATGTGTTGTACACCCTAAGACAGGTTAGTGTTTTTCGTGGACTCGATGTTCTAATTTTTTGTGCATGCATTTGTACTTTTGATGTTCCGAAGTACCTCAGTTACCCTAAATTTATTTTTCTTGTCCCAATGCATTCATTCTTACATTTGTTGCCAACAAAATACATCTCTGACTAGACGCGCATACTAATAAATTTCCAATCAGGACGCTCTTGCTCGTGAAATCCTCAATCGTGTTGATTCCTCCTCATACGGCGTCAAAGGACGAAAAGGTGGCAGCACTAAACCACGCCCAAATAATGCCACTGCAACGGAGGGTAGTGGTATTGACTTACAGTCCACACAGTAAGTCTAATGCTTCCCGTTGTTCAACAGTGTTGAAAATATTTTTTGTACAGCCCTTCAAATGAATGGCAGGATCGCGTTGTATCTCTCCTTTCGTCATCTCTATCGCTCTCATCGCAATCTCACCCGCCTACATCTGGTGCTATCTCCCTTAACAACCCGCGCACCATCCAACTTTCGCAATCTAGAACCTCGCCATCTCTTTCACTTGACGATAATGGACGACGTCAACGCCGGCGACTCGGTTGTTCACCATCTCCGGATCCCTCCGACCACTCGCAAGTACAAGCACCTGCCAGTACAGATTCTGAGGACGAAGACGACGTCGCGGATGCCGTGGGCCAGCTCTCCTTGAACGAAGACGAACAAGTCCGGTATCACGGAAAGGCAAGTGGTCTTTACCTGCTGGGGTATAATGCGAAGGAGGAAGCTCGGAATGAAGGCGGAATATGGTGAGCGGTTTGTTCGATGATATGTTGCATGAATGTCTCACATGTCACAGGCGCTTCCCCAAGGCCCGTGTCTGGCCACCACTCCCTCCATCTGCTACAAATGCGACGTCGCCCGTAATCCCCAGCATTGATGCGCTGACGAATTCTGCCGCAAGCCCGATCACAACCAACAGCCCTTTGATGGGTTTACCTGTCATGGATAGAGATCTGAGCAGCGTCATGCCTGATCCGGCTGTTCAGGAGCATTTATTGGAGATATATTTTACTTATGTACATTCGGCGTTCCCGGTCTTACACAAGGAGGCTTTCTGGGAGGGTTACAAGGCGTGAGGTCACCTCACGAGTTTCCTCCGACTGCCACTGACATCCGTTTCAGGCATCAGAATCCATCTGCAGCTGATACACCATCACCTGCGTCCGATGGTCAGGGTTCGAAATCTCCGTCACCTTTCCACCGTGCCCGCCCGTAATATTTCTCCGCTTTTACTCCTCAGCATGTTTTTCCATTGCCGAACGCTATTCACAGTCTTCCTCCTTCCCACCGTCCTCCCCTCCCCTCCCATCGGCATCGTCGCCCCGAGAGTCAGTCCCGATGTTGGACTGCAGGTGATCAATACTTTAACGTCGCTAAGAAACTTCTTGACAACACCTATGCATCTTCGTTGCCAAGCACCGTGCAAGCTCTTATATTACTCGGGTATCGCGAGATTGGCATTGGTGCCATGGCACAAGCCTGGGTATACACGGGTATGGCGGTACGTATGGCGCAGGATCTCGGTATGCATCGCGCAGCCGACGGCTGGGCCCGTGCGGACGTCGGGCGTCTGTTCGGCGCCCGGGAGTTACAGGAACGGCGGCGGATATGGTGGGGATGTGTCGTACTCGATGGGTATGTGAGCACGTATATTGGAAGACCGCTTGCGATCTTCGAGCGGGATTACGATACACTCTTGCCGGGCGAGGATGAGGTACGGAAATACGTTAATCAATTATAACCCGGTGTGTTGATGTTATTTTTAAAACTTAGGCGGAGGAGATGGAGTTGTGGATTCCTCATGAGTCGCCACCACCTGATTCCCGCGGACATGGGTATCCACCTAGTGCAGAGATGAGGTGTTCAATAACGGGACGTGTGCTATCTAGCTTTAATGCTTCTGCAACTCTCTGTGAGTAGCTTCATTTGACCATGCAGCGCCATAGCTGAGTTCATGTTTCAGCGACTATCCTTTCCAAGCTCGTACAGTCCATGTATGCCGTCCATCCCGTGACTTCTCGGCACGCTGAGGCAGTACAACTTGAGGAGCTGCTGAATAAGTGGTACCTCGACTTGCCTGAGCATTTACAAATGAAGCAGGGCGCCACCATTCCGCCCCATATTTTGACATTGCACATGCAATATTGGTGTACGACATTGCTATTGCATCGTCCATTGTGAGTTCCCTCTTGTTTGTCTATTATTCCTTGGAAGTGACTGGGCATATAGCATAAGGAATGCGTACCTTCTAAATAAGGGGTGAGTGCCTCGAAATTTCTCCGTTGTTGTTTATGTTAATGCTTTTTCAGGAAATCGGATAGTGTGGATGATGCGGAAGCGTGTGCGACGAGCAAGAAAATTATGAGCTGTGCGTGGGTGCTGCAAACCACATCTCATCTATCGGTAAATTGTTTTAGCACCCCTTTGCAAGCAATTTCTGATGCGAGATGGATTTAGTTTCATCTTATCGAGAAAAGTACTGTCTGCAACGCGCGCCCGTTTTTCTCTGCTTCTACATTTTTACGGCGGGTATTATGCATGTCACGAGTTGTACGTCACGATTTGATTTTCTTTGCTGATCGTATTCTCATCCTATGTTCAGCGTCCATCTTCCCGAATGACCCTCAATCGCGGATAGGTCTATTCAGGTGCATGGATGCACTACAAGACATGGAAATGGTCTGGCCCTCCGCAGCACGTGCCAACGAGCTTCTTCGGGGCTCAAACGTCATGGCAAATCCCTCGAACTCTAGCCAAGCGTGCCTTTCATTTAGTTCCCGGGATCGCCAGAAGCGAACAGCTGAGCATTCAATCGACTCAGAGGACGCATACGAGCGTTCGCAGTTGCAGGCCCTACCCTCAAGCGACTCGCCTCACGTACCAGGATCGGGACAAGGATATGCCAACACCTGGCGATCGACTCAGTTTAGCGGAACGTCGCATGATGTCGGTCACTCTCAGGAGTCTGGTGCTGTGCGACATACTGACTTGCCGGGCATCTATCTCAACTTCAACTTCCCAGCCATCGTATTACCCGTGGACCG
>NW_024541018.1:0-11946 GCF_016647625.1 Suillus subalutaceus
CGCGGGTCGATTCTCGCAAGGCTGGAGGAAACGTGAAGTGACGCTCGTAGACACTCAGCTATGCTACGTGCTCCGTGAAGACGAAAGTACCACTCGAGCAGAGAATCGTTTTCGTTCATATAGTGTGTAGTTCTATTATAATATGTTCACTCCGGCATTGCCGCCGGCTGCTTCGGTGCTGCCCGGGCGGCCCGAGGGCGATCGATAATGGTCACACATGAGTTCACCTGGGAGTCTGGGACATGTGCTTCTTGCCCTCGACGAGTTCTCATGCCAGAGATATGGGTGGCTTTTATTACTAACTTGAATTCAGTTCACTAACCTTCCTGTCCCCACTTTCATACAACATTCGTATGTAGACTGAAGTCACAGGAACTGTCGATTTCCGAGTCGGAAAGAGACTTACAAGACCTGGTACAAGGTCGTCGGAGACCTAGGATCCGGCATTCGACCTCTTGTCACTCTTCACGGCGGCCCAGGCATGTCTCACGTATACATTGCAGTCGCACGCAGAGATTTTCACGAGATATACTATTCCCGTTGTTTTCTACGATCAGTTAGGCACTGGGAGGTCTACGCATATCACTGACAAGGGCGGCCGATTTCTGGACGCCAGAGCTGTTCATCAATGAGCTCGATAACCTCCTTGGCGCACCTTGGAATCAAAGATGATTTGACCTTTTGGGCCATTCTTGGGGAGGGATGTTGGCAGCTGACTACGCATCGGCGCAGCAACGCCCAGGTCTTCGCCGCCTCGTCATCGCTAATGCTGCCCCATCACTTAAGCTCTGGGAACAGAGTATGCATCATTGGCTGAACAAATTTCCGGAGGATTTCAGAGAGATGTTGAGAAGGCACGAGAGGGACGGGACGACCTCATCAGAGGAGTATCAACGAGGAATGAAGGAGTTCTATAACAAGCACACGTGCCAAGTGATCCCTTGGCCGGCAGAGCTTGATCAATCTTTTGCGGATATGGATGAAAATCCCACTGTGTATACTACAATGTAAGTATGCCGACGTGCGACTGATGGCTTATCAGTGTATGCTTACTCTAAGCACGATCAGGTTCGGAACTTCCGAGTTCAACCTCACGGGGTCGATGATCACTTGGGATGTTACCGATCGCCTTGACAGAATTTCTTGTCCGACGCTCGTTTGCAATGGTCATGAGGAGGGTGCACAGGATTTCGTGGTTGAGCCTTTCATCGAGAAGATACCCAAGGTCAAATGGGGTGAAGTTCAAGAAGACTCACATTCCGTTCTACGAAGATAAAGATTACTATTTCAAGACTATCGGCGCATTTTTGATACCAACCTGAGTCAAGTATGGTTTCTGTCTCCTGTGTACATCATTTAGTGTCGCCCCCCGAACGTCACTGAGAGGTGTCTGATCTTCACGCTGAAGTCGCAAGTACAGCCAAAGAAGTTCGTCCGAAGGATAATGATGGAGCCCACTGAGCAAAACGTTGACAAAACTCGTTCGGCAATAGCTGGTAGATAAGCTGCGAAAAACCATTCCTATGTTGCAACATTTACTCGTCTATCTTGTACAAAGTATTAATCACGTATGGTATGAAAGACATAAAGCGAAAAGTACATTGATAGTACAACAACGGTTTCCGAACACTTGTATGCTTGAGTTTACGTACTCTCCGCAACCTTCTTCTTGATGACATCAACCACACCAGGCTCAGCAACAGTGCTAAGATCACCGAGTTGATCACCTTCGCCAGCGACGATCTTACGCATGATGCGACGCATGATCTGCATTGACACGAGTCATTAAACGATCATTGAGAAGGATACAGGCCTGGACTTGCCTTTCCGGAGCGGGTCTTGGGCAGATCACTGACGATGAAGATCTTTTTAGGTGCCGCGAAGGGGCCAATCACCTTCCTAACTTGGAGCACGAGCTCCTTAGCCAGCGAAGCCTCGTCATTGTGATCGTATGTGAATTCCCTGACACGTGTATCTAAAGTCAATCGTTATTCAACAAAAGGACAAAAAAACTGACGGTTTAAGTGTGACGAAGGCAAATACAGCCTGTCCCGTCAACTCGTCAGCAGTACCGATGACTGCAGTCTCGGCGACACCCTTGTGCATGATCAAGGCGGATTCGATCTCAGCAGTTGACAGACGGTGTCCAGAGACATGATAACATCTACAGAATGGTCATTACAGGCGGGACATCTTCCAAAGGACGTCCTCACCATCAATACGGCCCTTGATCCAAATGTAGCCATGTTCATCGCGTGCAGCTCCGTCTCCCGTGTAGAAAACTCCAGCATATGGCTTCATGTACGTCTCCAGGTAACGGCTGTGGTCGTTGTATACAGAACGGGCAATTGAAGGCCAAGGTTGCTTGATGACGAGAACTCCCTCGACGTTGTTTCCTTCTAATTCCTGTGAAACATTGTCAGTATCATAATTGAACAAATGCATTAATTCGAGTACCTTTCCACTAACAGGGTCCAGAATAGCAGGTTCGATACCGAAGAAGGGAACAGTTGCAGAACCAGGCTTAGTCTCAATCGCACCGGGGAATGGGGTAACGACGATCGATCCAGTCTCAGTTTGCCTTGAAGAGGATACTGAGCCCGGTCACAGATACTGCATGAATGCACTTACCAGAACGTATCAACGATAGCGCACTGCTTCTTGCCGACATGTTCGTTGTACCAGTTCCAGGCTTCGGGGTTAATAGGCTCACCGACAGAGCCGAGGACACGCAAACTGCTGAGATCATGGTTCTCTACGTGCTGAGCGCCGAGTCTGCGAAGGAGGCGAATGGCAGTAGGAGCAGAATAGAACTGGGTAAGCTGGTGCTTCTGGACGGTCTTGCCAGTAGCGGGATGGTGTGGGGTAAACTGGAGTTGATTCAAAGACGGTGGTGCTGACTCCATTTGCAAGTGGTCCATAAACAATGTAGGTATGTCCAGTAATCCAACCGATATCAGCCATGCAGGCAAAACTTGTCATCTGGGTGGACATCGAAAACGTATTTTACAGTAAGGGCGGCGCAAAGGAGGTACCCGCCAGTGGTATGAACGACACCCTTGGGTTTTCCTGTGGATCCAGAAGTCTAAACATAGATTGAAAATCAAGACTAGGCAAAGATATATGGAAAGGAAACCACTGACGTAGAGAATAAAGAGCGGGTCTTCTGATGACATGATCTCGGGTGGGCAGTAATTAGGGACTTTGGCAGTCTCCTCGTGCCACCACTTGTCCCTACCATCGACCCCATGGGACCTGGCCACCGGTGCGCCTGAGAACAAGGACATGTTCAACGGCAGGGCATTCCTTGAGAGCAGCGTCAACGATTGCTTTGGTTGCGATTGACTTGCCACCACGCCTGCCCTCGTCACTGGTAAGGACAACACGCGACTTGCAGTCTTGAACACGATCACGAAGAGATTCTGCGCTAAATCCAGCGAAGACTACAGAGTGGACAGCACCGATCCGAGCGCAAGCGAGGAAAGCAGCAACGGATTGCCAGGTCATTGGTAGATATACAGAAACGGTATCGCCCTTCTTGACACCAAGAGCTTTGAGGACGTTTGCGATAGAGCAGACCTCGCGGAGCAGCTCCGCATAAGTGACGAGGCAGCCATCCTCGGGTTCATCCGCCTCGTAGATAATGGCGGTCTGATAGATAGTATAAGGTCATGAAATGGCGATAAGAAGGGCAGCATTTACTTTGTTTGGGTGTTTAAATGCCCAGCGATCGACACAGTTGTAAGATGCATTGAGACCGCCCTCTGGGAACCAGACGATATCACCGGTTTTCAAAACCACCGGCACGCACAGTCTTGAATGGACGGTCCCAGTGCAACGTATCATGGGCCATCTAATGCGTCCATCAGTAGGCGCGACATGAAAAAAAGTGAATCGCGAACTAGCCTTTCTCCACCAAGCATCAGACTCGTGGCCCGAGGGTTACCGCATGGGAAGACTTGTATGCTGCAAGATCGGGACCGACGTGAGGAACTTTTATGCCAGCCTTGAGGCGGGGAGCAACGGGATGAATTGGAACAGTATCTTCAGACATGATGATGGGCGGGAGTTGATGGCGGTCGATTGATCTATCTAAGTCGCCCCTTGCTTTTAAGGGCACGCGGACATCCGACAACCCCACATGTCTTTATTTTGGTTCCTGCACAGCCACAATCCACTTTCGGGTGTTGAAAACGACTAGTCAAAATCAAGCAGAATGTCTGACTGGAAAGAGAGTAATACTTATTCGAGCCTCTTCTTCCTTCTTGCGATCATCCTCATGGCCCGTTTTAACTCCTGGTTCCGCACTGGGTCCGCATGAATAAGGTATGGTTTCGTGGAATGAAGCTTAACCCTATCGCAATACGTGAAAATTGCACATACGTACTAACCCAGAAGGCCAATGGACTCTGGACACACAACAAACTCGCTGACAGTGAGCAGATTATGCTACTGCAGCTTGGCACCTCCCAGAAGTTCGTTAGGCTTGCTCTAGTGGACTACCAGTTGCGAAGGATTGAAGTCTCGACGATTCAAGTTGGACGTAAATTTCACGCCCCGATGGCGCCGCATGCGAACAATGTTGATGAACGCTTGGCATTTAATTTGAACCTAACAGCTGCCGGTCCAAGGTACTTGTCATTCTTGGCACAAACTTGAATACCAGACCAAATGTCAGTTAGATCTATCACATTCACTAGGACTTGAGGAAATCTCAGAGGCTTTGCATCGGACATTTACGGACCATGTTTCTGCGACACATGGCACCCTGGCTGCGACGGCAGCAATCACCTACAGATCAGTGACTGATATACCACACGTTCGATCTATATGTACTGACACTTGCCTGCCTATGGCCACTGTGACCGTGACTCAAAGTTACCCCTTGATACCCTTCTGTCTCAGATTAATACTCATTCCATCGTTTACTATATAACCGGTTTGTCGTACGTGTTTTCTTGACCCCCAATTCCGCGTCTGATGCTGTCGAAAGCATTTGTATATCGTCGGCTTTAAGCCCGGACACGATCAGTGTCTGTATGCGCTCTTTACATCGATCCCGAGTGACCTGCTCTTCGGTTTGTTCTCGGATGATCGATGGTCTTCGTAATTTCTGCATCGTGATCACTATCCCCCGGCCGACTTGGGTTGATGGCTGCTTGGAACTTCGAAAGTGCTTGGGGTGGTTGTATGTAAGCGCAAATATCGCCTAACCATATCCTTGACGCAAAGTAGCGTGAAGTCCACAAGCTTGTTGACCTTTGTGAACTAGTGACCACTGATATTTGACCTACAACTAGGTTGGAACGAACCGCACGGGTCTCCGCAGGCTCCCTCGCTGATATGTTCTACCTCCAATACCCCATATTCATTAATGTTGTGCGTCAGGACCCCGGGCTAATGTCGCCGATGTGAAATCGCACATCACAGCGTTGTTTTGCGGCTGGACGGCACACAGATGGTCAACCCGCGTTCAAAAAACCGAGACGTCCAGGGAGCATTTTTGGGGGCTCGACAGACAGCAAATACATAACGCGATTTACAAAGCTGGTTGCCGAATTTGAGGATTAGTTGCACATTGCTTCAACCCGCCCCGAACCAGTGCCGGTGCCGATGATCCTAGTCGGGTTATCTGCATCCACAAAATTCAAATTGCATGCTTCGGTTAATTATGGGAACGAATTGACACTGGAATCTGTTCTGCTACAGAGCCGATATGCTTCGGTCAATGATTGAAAGCGCAATGGCGATCGTATCATCCACGAATTTGTCCATGTATGACTTATCGTACACGTCGCAAACCTAGTCAATTGCATTGTTAATCCCACGAATTGATTCACAGCCAGATGAATGTGTGATCCAGGACCAGGTGTGAGTCGTTCTGCGGGGAATGGTTGAAGAACATTCGATTGTTTTTAAAATGGGTCAACATAGGGACGATAAAAGTCTGTTGCAGTCTGTTGCATATGAAACTGCAGTGCGAATTTTTGGGAAATTCGGCCTCGCTGCCTTTACCGGGGCTTTTGAATCCAAATTAGGCAAAGTAGCGTGATACTTTCCGCGCGCTTGACCACATTTAGATCCAAAAGTCCCGGCAAAGGCAGCGAGGCCGAATTTTTCGAAAATTCGCACTGCAGTTTCATATGCAACACACTGTAACCCGAGCCCCATTCTCATGCACCGTTGGGTTGTAAGAGCCCAATGGCCAATTGAGAGGCGGACTATCCTCGACCTTTTTGAGGTTCGTGATCACGAGCGCATTTGGATTGTCTTGGCTAGATTCGATGAGGAAGATGCTTGTTAGATAACTGAATCATGTATTGCCCCCCTAGCTCCGCCATGACCGCAAGTAATCGTGCTTTTGGTCTTTCGTCCCAAGGCACATTGTTCGCATAGACAACCACGGGGACTATGCATATAAATGAGACATGATGCGAACGGTCATTGTAAGGCGGAACCGGAAATCATTGGTGTGATATACAGATGGCCTTTTATCAACTTCGCATGGTCCAAGTCAGTGTCAGTTCCAGGCTGCCTACACTGTGAAGTCCATGATAAGGCTTGCCTTGTATTCGTGATGGAGTTCCGACTGGTGGGCCTTCAAAACAGCAAGTGCTTGTTCTGCTTCAAGGAGGTGGATGACAGTGAAGTCCGCCAATGCCAGTGCATTGAGAATGTTTTCGAATCTAGTACTTGGTGGATGCGGACTGATTTCCCTCGCACAAGGACTGCGCTACCAGACATGTTGAATGCTTTAGAAGAGTAAGTACACTTTCGTGACAACGGAAACCCACGATAATCATTCACCTTCAGATATTCCATCGCCAGCCGTGCCGCCGTTAGAAATGAAGTCAAGATGTGATAGAAAATATTGAATGTGGTAGAGCTGTCCGCAAGACAAATGTTCGCCGCTAGAAGCCAGGAGTAAAATTAGAAACGTGATCATCAGTACTGCTGAACTTCTGAATAACAGAATTTGAAAATACACTTGGAAACAAAATGCGTTTGGATGTAATGTACCAGGACGAGCTGAAGGATCTGAGAGCATGTAAATATTGAAATATTCATTTGAGCTTTACGAGTTTTTTGCAGGCGGCGTGTTTGCCCTACGTACCCTCGAACAATTCAGAAACTGCGTTGGGCGACAACTTGGACCAATACAGAGGCCTATGAGACCATGGTCAGGCGGCGGACACTATATAGTAGTAAGTACTTCGTGGAAGTTTAGTGCTACACTTCATTTGAAATTCCGCACCGCGACCCGCCGATTTACATAAGGTTACTTGGTATATTTGGTAGTATTGGTAGGACGGTCGCGACCAGCTGGTCCCCGCGACTCGCCAGAGTGCTTGATTCGATTGACGTTTAACTCCGATTCTGCATCATCATTGACATGTATACTGTGCTTGTATGTTTATCATGCATAGCCCGGTCTTTGAACGCTGGTGTTTAGAAGATCTTCTTAATGCACGGCATTAATGACGCACGTCCAAAGGAAGATGAATCTTCCTAATGCGAGGCACGCGCAGTTGGACTTTGGTTCTGGAGATTATATATTGATGTCAGAACTCATCATAATACCTTCTCATGAAGAATTCCCCGTCCACCATCACAGTGAAATACTGAAAACCCACCAAGTCTACGGCCTAGTTCACGCACGCACTACATACTTTACTATACATGGTTTTGCTGCACACACAACAGACGATCAAGGTATGAACGCTTAGCGCCCGATCTTTCATTCTCAGAACTAACTGTCGTGCTTCGTTCACAGTATCTCCGAGGTTTGTTGTTGGTTTGTTCTCATTCTAGTCTGTACTCAAAACACCGAAAAAGTTGCACCAGCCGCGATTTGGGTGAGTTAGGCATGTACTCTTCTCGCGAGTGAATGTTGAAAGTTTATCGTCTTCACTAGGCACTCGATTATATTTTGACCCTTGAACATGAAATCCATCTGTTTCAGCACGACGAGCTGCTGGAGCCTTGCGATTGTCATGTTTATCCTAGCTAGATATGCTCCCGTGGTATGGATTATCAGCGAAATATATGGTGAGCAATGCACTTCATTATTGGGGAAAGGTTCTCAGTAACAATGGTCTGCTAGTCACTCTTGGCCGACATTCAGTGGAAACGGTATGAACTCTCTGAACCGTACTCAGCGTATGTTGATACTAAGTAATACAGTGCTTGACATCATATCAGGCCAGTGGGGGTAGGTCACCTCGCGATCGCTAGTTCTACGTCATTTAATACATCCCAGCGTCCTTACTTCTTATCATGTTAGCCGCAGAAGGTTAGCTTGTTCACATCAACAAAGAAAAAACACTTACGTTCAGGCCTGCTTCTCATGCGTATACTTGCCTTATGGCATAACAACAGGAAGATAAAGCTATTTTTATTGGCGAGCTACTTGGTAAGCGTTTTGAGCGTTTTGTTGTCCCAAGTGGTGGTTTAATGGAGCTCGAAGCTTATGGTTATCTGCATGTTCATTTGCGATGTACTTGCGGAGTTTCTGCTCCGAAGCGTATGTGTGCCCGCATCGACTCTGAGCGTTTTAGAGGCTGCCACGGAAGTGGAACGCCTGGTAATGGGCAAATTTATCAGTGCAGCGCTGTTTGAACTCGGTGAGCGAATCAGGGCCCTGCCTCAAGTTAGCTCTACTGACGGATTATGTGCAGCGGTGATCACTCTTACAATCTATCATTCGATACAAACTACGCTCTAATGGCATACGCTCCATCGGTATACTAGCGTCAACGTTGTTGAAGGGAAGTTTGCTATATGCGCTGTCGCTTCTTGGTACGTCATTCAGTTTATGACTCCTTTTCTGTCTCACTTGACTGTGCTTCAAGCAATTTCTGTTGTAAACATAGTTTCTCTTGCTTTGCCGGTGCGTAGTTTCCATGCGCCACGCTAGGGTAATATATGAATTTTTGGTACAGGTCTCATGGCAGGGGAAGGTGGGATTGTAGATGTGTAAGTGGCTGCACATTGTAGCATCCAGGGCTAACTGACAAGCTTTCTTGACCAGGTTCCAAGGTGTCCTACATGGTGTTTTGGCTTCGCGCATTCTTTTTGATCTAAGGGATCTGGGGAATACAAGTCAAGATGACTCGGAGGCACCCAGCTATTTATTCACCTCGTATATATCCCTTCCTCGCACTCAGTGCGTTTCACAACTTGAAACGATACCAATGACTGGCTTACATGCCGAAAGCAATGCATGATCATACCTCACGTACAACATCAAAAGTATCGCACGTACTGCACGTCGCAATCTCGAAAAACATGCTGACCGCTCGAATAACCGCACCCTGCATGTCTCGTCCCAAACTTAATGTAGTTGGTGCGTCTCATGTTTGTCGTTCGACGGATGATAAATTGAATGATCTAGGATGACGTTTTATATTCACAACCGGATATCGATATTTCATTGATCAGATGTATTGGCGGCGAAGATTGATGCGTCACTATAGCGTCAATTAAGTGCATCAGTACCTATCAGTACGCTCTTCTCCGTCCATTCTCCCTGTTATGACATCATCTTCATGGTCCGTTGACGTTATACTTCCGGATCCGCTCTGCGTCCACAGGAATGAGGTATGATTTCGTGGAATAAAGCTTAACCGGGCGTACACATGCGGCCATAAGTATGTGAAAATGATGCTAAAGTTCACAGGAGCTGGAAAGCATCACTGGCAATGGGCAGAATGCTCTGTCGCCACCTTGGCACTCTCGCAGAACGCTGTTCTGCCATGCTCCTAGTACTATAGCGACACGTGTGGCACGCATGCCATGTGTGGGAGGTTGTAATAGGTTACATATAACCCGATGATCGATGAATGCTTGGCCCTTGCACATGAGCGTGCCTTTCACACATCATGAATATCGCTAAGGCCATCTCCAGTGGAGACCACCACTGTTGATGTCCCTCCCGTATCACCTTCAGTCGGCGCTACTGGTCTTTACGCCGTGCCTCGATTAGGCTTACAGCCTTGGACTAATGCTCAAGCAGATACTCGAAACCACACCAACTCCTACGTATAAATGAGACCATACACATACATACAGTATGTAATGCATGTAATTGTATGACACAGGGTCTTGCCCATGCGGATAATGGACAGGTGATTCAAAGAAAATACAATGTTGATCCGATTCAAAGTCCAGTAGTGGACAATATTTTTATGCTTCCCACACTTCACGCCGCTCTGCTTTCCCTCCATGTTGAGTGAGGGAAATTTCGTCGGTGTTGCCACTTTTCCAGCGCACTGAGCTAGTTTCAGGGAGATCGGTCAACTTGATCGTGGTAGTTTCAACGCCTATCAAAAGTCGTGGCGAGAGGGTCGATAACACGGCGCCTCTAGGCTGTGATCCGAAGGTTATGATGGACGTAACTGTCCATGGTGTTGACGAGGTGTTTCATCATCTGTGCTCAAGCTCAAGAGGAATGCCACGACCACGCTCAAGTTCGCGACGATCAAGGATACGGAAGCCTAAAAGGCGATCAATAATACCTGCGGTCTGAGCACTGATAGTACTATACCTCAACCATAGCAGCCACTGCCTCCTTTAGCCCTCCATTGGATAAGACGTAATATGCATGGGCAAGGACTAACAACGGTGGTGATTGCTGACGTCGAAAAGATCGCGATTATCCGGATCTTCTGCGCCCTCGTCAACCTGACTTTATAGATGAGGCGAATCGGCGCCAAGATAAGAATGGTGTCCCCGAAAACGTCGGCTGAAATGTTGGTCAGAAAATTATTGCATGGTACAGGCTATTGACTCTCACTGATGATCTGCGCTATTGCAACGTTTCTGCCGAGATCGCACTGCGGGCGCGGCTGTGTTTTCCAGCCGGGCTCAGATTCACAAACCCACCACACTTGTGCAAAAAGTACAGCCCATGCAATGATGAACATCACTTTAGCATATGTGAGGGCCCTCCTGAGGGATCCTGGGATTGTGAGTCGTACAACTGTTAACAGAATTGATATCCGGGAACACCTATCATAGGTGTGTATGTCAGTTGCGCCGCCTTAACATGCCGCCAGAGCCGTACCAAACAACTGCATAAAAGAATTGGCAAACCCTAGTGCCGAAAGTTTAATGTCTCTTCAGCATCACGGTAGAAGAAAACATACATGTAATACAGTGCTACCATCGTGCCTTGATTAAAATTTCCTGGGGGTCTTTAGGAAATGGTATGGATCATACACAACAAAACGAGGCTCACCAGAGTCTTGTAGATACAACCAATCGACAACTAATAGGGCGAGAATGAATACCATGCCGAAGATTGCCCATAAGTCATCGAGCCACAGACGTCCTTGTCGTACACGACAATACAAGCGGAATGATGTGACAGTGATCGCCACAAGAGGTAGGACCATGTTTACGACTTGGAACGAGTGTCAACCGCAGCAACGCAGCAAGTCAAGTCAACCGGATTTACCTTCTGTCTGAATAATGGTGGGGCCCGAGGACGACATCACGCGGTTGTTCTTGCAAATGGATATGGCTGTTTGATTCAAACAGCATATATAGGTTCGTGCTATAGGTTTATGCTTCCGCCCGGCGGCATATTACGAGGGCCGAAGCATGCGGCAAATAGAACGGCGTAAAGCCATGCCTCTTGAGAAAAGTCAGTTATGGCATCATGAGATTGGCTAGTTCAGAAGCGGTGTTAAGGGTCATAATTGCAATTGCAGCACATGTGAATGCACCGTTATCATAATAGGAGGTGGTCGGCGCTATTGCTGGTGACTATGATGCTTTCAACATTGGCGGATCTCATCATATAATTATATTGAAAGCTCAACTCGGGATCATACCTTTTGAAGTTCGAAACACGGAAGCAGCTCTATTGAGGGCGTATCGCACTCGTCTTCTTGGTGCAGTGCTTTAGCGTGGAAAAACTTTCATTTCTGGGGCCACTTGATT